>NC_085140.1:115139234-115178438 GCF_024139115.2 Armigeres subalbatus | reverse complement strand
AGTTACGCATTGCTATCAACGCCTACATTGATTAAAAAAGAAAATATTTTCTACGTTTAGAATGTCAAAAGGCACTACCGGGAGCCATTATCGAGCGCAAAATACTGGATATTTTCTCCATAAAGTCCTTTTACATCTACAATTCGTTCTCAGATAGTTTTTCGCAATAAAATCGGTTTCCAAGTTACAATTTTTATAATACTTTGCTCGAAAACACATTTTATAAATTACTCGAGGGTCGAATTTTTTTAAATTAGTGAAAATTATCAGTCTGCTGTGCGAAGATATGTGCAAAATTTCATCTTAATTAAAGACGATCATGTTAAAATTTCGTTATTTATGTGTCATTCTTGCGTTTACACATAAGAACAAAACTGTCGACAAGATTTCGAGATGGAGGTCACTTCGAGTAGCTCGTGTCTAGGATGCTTTGTACTTAATTGGAAATGACTAATAAGTGCTTTGATTTGAGCGTACATGATTTTGAAAGCAAATTTTGCTAAAACAAGCATTTCCTGGAATTTACGGATGTATTCTAAAAGCTTTTCATGTTAGTTGTGGAGAAAACGTTTATTGCGGTGGTCCAGAATTGAGAAAATGTCATTTGAATTCTCTAATTTCCATTGCTAGCCTCCAATTGGTAGGAAATTTGGAAACACAGGACTGTTAAAAATCTTTAAGTCAGTCAGTTTTTATTCGAAATTGGATTTGAGACCAGTATGACCATTACAATAGTTTAGTGGGTCAGTTCTGCCGAGACTTCGTTCAGTATTTTCGCAAATCAGTTCCGCTATTTGCTTGATTTGTTAATGACTAATATGATCAACGATCGCTCATAATGCCTCATTTTTTATTTTCACGTGGGTATAGTGGATAGATCCATCTTAGAATTGAAACTATCTGCTGCTCTTTGGCACGCAAATGCTGGGTAAGCGTCCCATTGGTACTTCGCGTACCTGAAAGAATAAAATAGACCCCATCTTAGTCCCTTAGCTTCACCAGCAACCCTATCCCACCTCCCGTGTGCTGAAGATACGAGCAACTTAGGGAACCATGGTCGTATGATGACAGGAAGGGGGGTCGGGTGCTCTTCTCCGGAGGTGCAAATCTTACTAAGCGTCTGTTCTTATGTCAGGATCGGCTCACAACAGCGTCTGTTCTCCAGTTGGTGGCTGATCATCGTCCGACCGCCAGCGAGGGACTCTAAGTGAAACTGTGCACCATGGTCCTCCGGAAATTTAGGGTCAGCTGCAGCCAATTAAAAACATAAGCAACGAACAATCAACAAGAGAGTACGGACCGGAAATCCGGCGAAGACTATTGCGACGAAAAAGAACAGCGATTGAAACCTGGTTCGTGGAAATCGCAAATCTCTCAACTTCATCGGGAGTACGCGTACTGCCGATGTGCTCGCGACCGTGGATTCGGCATCGTAGCACTGCAGGAGGTTTTGAAGAGATCAATGGTGCGGAGTTTAGAGGTAATCATACCATCTACCAGAGCTGCGGCAAACACGAGCTGGGAACAGCTTCCATAGTGATGGGCGTATGATAAAGGCGGTGATCGGGTGGTGGCGATCAACGAAAGAATGTGCAGGTTGAGGATCAAAGGCCGGTTCTTCAACTTCAGCATAATCAACGTCCATAGCCCACATTCCGGAAGGACTGATGATGATAAGGACGCATTCTACGCGCAGCTGGAACATGAGAAGACAGGTACGACGACGCTCAGGTTGGCCAAGAAGAGGAGCTTAGACCGACTATTGGGAAGTGACGAACGAAAACGGCCTACGACTAATTTATTTCGCCGCCTCCAAGAATATGGCCATTCGCAGCACTCATTCCAACACAGCCTCCCGATCGGTACACCTGGAGATCACCACTGCAGACGAATCACAAATCGACCACGTTCTGATTGATGGAGGCACTTCTCCGATATTATCGACGTCAGGACAAATCGTGGCGCTAACATCGACTCTGACCACTAACCGTCATCAACAATGTTCGGTACCGACGACCGCCGCGGTACGACCTAGAGCGACTGAAGCAACCTGATGTCGCCACTGCATACGCGCAGTATCTCGAGGCAGCGTTGCCGGAGGGTGACCCTGATGGGGCTCTTTGAGGACTGCTGGAATACAGTCATAGCAGCCATTAACGACTCAGCGGAGAACAACGATTGGTTCGACGAAGAGTGCAGACTTCCCTGCACAAATTGATAGTCAGAATCTGGGAACTGAACAGCTACCGGAGGAGTGGAAGGGGTTATATGCCCCATCTATCAAGAAAGGCGACAAGTTGAGTGTGAGAACTTTCGAGATCACCATCCTTAATGCCGCCTACAAAGTGATATCGCAGATCATCTTCCGTCGTCTGTCACCATTAGTAAATGAGTTCGTGGAAGTTATATAGATTCGTTGGCTGCCGCTCGACAACGGACAAGATCTTTACTGTACGGCAAATCCTTCAAAAAGCCGTGAATACCAGGTCCCAACGCACCATCTGTTCATAAATATCAAGGTGGCATACGACAGTAAATACCGCGTAGAGCTATGGAAAATTATGGATGAGAACAGCTTTCTGGGAAGCTATCAGACTGATCAAAGCAACGGTGGATGGTGTGCAAAACTGTTGAAGATTTCGCTCGAAGACTCCAGTTCGTTCGAATCGCGCCGGGGACTAAGACAAGGTGATGGACTTTCGTGCCTGTTGTTCAACATTGCACTAGAAGGTGTCATGCGAAGAGCCGGTATAACAGCCGGTGTACGATTTGCAACAGATCTAGTCAATTTAATTGTTTCTGCGGATGACATGGATTGCAAAGGGGCAGAACGTACACCCGCCTGAAACGTGAAGCAACAAAAGTTAGACTGGTGTAATGCGTCAAGACAAAGTATTCGCTTGTAGGCGGAACCGGCGACAGGGCCCGCCTGGAAGCAGTGTTACGATTGACGGGGAACCTTCGAGGTGGTCGAGGAATTCGTCTACCTTGGATCCTTGCTAACGGCTGACAACAACGTTAGTCGTGAAATACGAAGGCGCATCATCTGGAAGTCGGCCTACTACGGGCTGCAGAAGAACATGGACAATGCTCGAAGAAGACTTGCAAGCACTCGGAGTATTGAGACGGGTGCTTAGGACCATCTTTGGTGCAAGAAGACGGTGTGGCGGCGAAAATGAACCATGAGCTCGCCAACTCTACGGCGAACTTAGTATCCAGAAGGTAGCTATAGCCGGAAGATTAAGGATGGGCAGGACATGTTGCAAGAATGCCGGAAAGCAACCCTGCAAAGATGGTGTTCGCTTCCGATCCGAAAGGTACGAGACGGCGTGGAGCGGAGCGAGCGAGGTGGGCAGACCAGGTCAAAACGACTTGAGCGTGAGTATCGAGGATGGAGAGATGCGGCCTCGAACCGTGTATTGTGGCGTTAAATTGTTGATTCATTGTTCTCTGTTTAGAGGTAAACTAAATAAATTAAAATGAATGTCCATCATTTTCAAAACGATGACCAATGTCTCAAAAAGTACAGGATTTTTATGATCGATTGCAGAATATAGAGCCGAATACCGATTCAAGACTGCAGAGAACCATTATTTCGAAAATTTAGTTTACGATGCATTGATCTCTCTCTCTCTCTCTCTCTCTCTCTCTCTCTCTCTCTCTCTCTCTCCCTTTTTTAAATAAAAGTGACAAGCAGTTTACCCCCCACTGCAAGTTCGTTTTGCTTTCTATCCTGTGTTAAATTTAATTAATAATTAAAAAAAACACATTAATAAAGATAAAAAAAAATTTGCTTTCCATCGTGCTGAAGTGATAAACCACAAAGAACAATGCTTGTCACTTTATTAAAAGAGGGAAGTCGCGAAGAAAATCCTCTGCGACATTCGCCCTTATTCCAGATAGAGCTTGATTTGTTTCATTCATACAGATACAAATCATTAAATTCGCCATGAACAACGATTCCAATAATAATTAAGAAGGGTAATAGATTAATGGAGTGATAATTAAAAAAAAACAAAACAAAGGGTCGTTACTCTCTTCATCGGTTTCTGTATTTTTTCTTCAGATAACTTGCAAATAAAATAAACTATAAACTCTTGGGAGGTGAATATAAAAAGATATGTAAGGTAGCCTCAAACCTATTTATCATCTGGTGAGTAGTTCCTTGGTTTACCAAAAAGGTAATTAAACAAACAAAGATGTTGCGGAGATATTTATAACGGTGTGGGACGTTGTCCCTTAAACGAAACTGCAATATAAAGATCATTGGCTTTGGTCTAATCATTCATGTTTTAAAATGTGGATGTTAAAAGTTGACATTGTCATTTTCTGACGTTGACTTTCATTCTTGCATTTGGGGTGGAAAATGGCAATTCTACAGTCTGGTAAATTGATGTTGTTAAAGTTGTTGGTTGAAGTCTCTTTGTTCTGTAGACGATGTTGGGTAAGACACAGTGATCACCATTTTCTCTACCACCAAAACCGGTAGACGGTGTAAGCTCTTGTTGGTTGTCTTCTACCTACAAAATGATTCAAAAGTAGCGTCATTTTTCATGTTTATTTGGTTTGTATAACACTATAGTGGTTGAGTATTGGTATTAAGGCAAACGGGTTATACTGAGATAAAATATGTAAAGTTAAAATCAAACGTGTTGTAATCAGCGATTATTTTATATGAGTTTAAGCTGAAAAGATTGCTTCAAAAATCTTTTCTTTTAGGTTATAGTGCGCGCTTAAAACAAAGGGTTTTATATGAAAGTAAAAATCAAAGCAAATTGTTAAATTCTCGAAGGAACTGGTGAAGTGTCTCATCCTACGAATCTATGAGGTCTAAGATATGCAAAAACTATGGGGCTTTAGTTTTAGAGTTTCATTCCAAATGGGACAATGAAACAACGAGGTTGTTTTGCCCCTGTGCGGGAAACTAAAAGGATATTCCTATTAAAGTATGTCGTTTGATGTTTTCGTTTGGTTGTAGTCTCTGTTAATTCCATCATGTGTTTTAAAATGAAAACTTCTTAGCATTAGTAAAACATAGTTTGAAAGTTCTTCTTGTTTTGTGGGATGGGGTTTTTCTCTGGAATGGGGAAAGGATCGTCAGTTGTGTGGGATAAATAGCGGGAAAATGGTTTTCATTTTGCTATTTTTTGCAGGCGTATCAGGAGCGCCGGTTGCTGCGTTCAGAAGCATATTTTACATTGACTCGCCTACTTGGTCTGCCTTTTGGTAGTTTTGAAAGCGTTCGAATTAAAGCGGTTAATGAGTAATTACGCTTTTATGCAAAGTGACTGAAAATAGAATTAGTTGTCTTTACAAAATTCTAGAATATTTGCTGTTAATATAGCGCTTCGAGTGGAAGTTGTCGACTTGATTTGATTACTTAGAGTGTATAGTTCTTGTCATCCCGCCTCAGACCGATATTGGTGAAGACATTGCATCAATGCTTTTTGGCGTTCTGCAAAAAAAAATTCAAGTTTAGTTACTAAGATCAAATTGATGGTTTAAAAGCATACTTTCTCCGTTCGCAAAACGCGTTCGGCCCAGTACTGTGGACGAGGATGTCACCCGGCATTCCACGAGCCCGTCTGTCCAGGTAATCTATGACGTCATCATAGTAGTTCTGTCGATAGTTGACATGTAGTTGTACTGAAGGAATTTCGGCTGTAAATTATTATTGAGATGAGTATATTAAACGAATTCTATTTCACTTAACTCACGAACCCAGTGCTTGTTCGAACAAGCTTGCGTCGCTGAAATCGTCGACAATGTCCAGCGGCTCGGCACCGCGAGTATTCTTCACTACACACGGGCTGATGCTTTCTCATCATCCATGGTCGCGAGGAATTTGTGCTACCACCACTTATTTCTGTGGAAAGACGAGCAGTAGGGAAAAATATCATACGATTAATCATTCAAGTCTGCCAGATATTTGCTATCTCAGTTCAAGGATTCCGTTCAAAAATAACACTATCGGGATAAAGGCGTGAGAATCAGGGTTCAAAATAGTATTGAATGCAATTGAGATCGTATGAATATTTCAAATATTTTATAATTTAATTAAACACGGTGAAATATTTAGAAGAAAATGAATATACTTAAAAAATAATGAATAAGAATATAATACACGAATTAACTAATTATATTTTGCATTAGTACTTTGCACCCTGCTGAAAATCCTTGTACGACTGTGAATGACCACCGATTAGATGTGACTGCAAATGAGGCGGTGAAATCGCAAAAAAATAGAGGCGTGTAAATTTAGAAATGCAATAGAGGACATTTCGTGCTGATTCTGCCTTTTGTAGATCGAGATAGACGGCGGCGTGATGACGGCAACGAACACCCAGTCAGCTATGTCAAACTGGGCAGCAGTTCAAAATTGTGGGGTTATAAGAAAACAATCGTCGGCCGTATGAATGATGGTGCGAAAGTGTGGACCAAGATTAGATGCGTTTCTTATTTTGTTTCATGTGCAACTTTTGAGAACCTTAGATAGGCAACGCTCAATTTAGTAGCTGTGTTTGTTTGATGCCAGAGTTAAATTGGTGGATATTGTATTATACATATTTTAAATGGCTTACATTATTCGGTCCGTCAGTCAGTCAGTTTTGTCTGATTGCATACATGATGACATGATTAAATTCGTTGAGTGAACGCAAATAAACCATTCATCATGCTGTTCATTGAGGTACAGTCACACCTTGAAATTATGGACCATTCCATCGAGGAAATTATACGTAGGAAATCATTTATTCCATCTCAACTACTCAACATGTTTTGTTCAAGACGATACTTTATGTGTCAGATGTCTACGTTCTTCATCACAGTAACCCAATTTTCATACCTACTTGAGAACAACAACAAGCAAACCAAAACAATAAATTTAACATTCAAGATACCAACCTAATCATTTATGCAAAATCCGGATTACTAAGGATGAATCATTTTGATCACGCCGTAAGGGATACCAGCGCCTTTAGCGTTGGAATACAAACTACTAGTGAAATACATGGGCAAACGGTGGACCAAATCTTCGCTCAGGATCAATTGTATTTTAAACCGATGATTCAAAGCTGAACAATCAAGTTAGAGCAGGCGTGACTTGCCCAGGGATATTTAAATATTTCGATTACCATGTTCAAATGGCCAACTGTGTGATTCTGTGTCCGCATATATAGCTTTATATGTAGACGAAGAATCAGAAGGAATACATTTGGCTGTTACGCCCTTTTCAAATGTTGGTCTAGATATGTAAAAACCAATCTATATGAATATATGATATTCGCTAACCACCTCTGAACCACTCTGACTGATTTCAACAAATTTGGAACACAAATTCACTATATTTAGAGAAAGGGAACGACGAGGGTGGGAGGGTCATTGAAAACGGGTGAGGGGAACTCCTTAGAAAACAATAAAATCAGTGTAACTTTTAACCTCTAGGTCCGATTTCAACCAAATTTGAAACACACATTCTCTATCCCCAGGTGAAGATGACAAAGGCGGTTGGAGGGTCATTGTAATAAGAAGGAGGGTGGAGGCAGGATAACTTTTTGGAAAACGAGAGAGAAGTGTGGCGTCTCACTTTTCACACCATATTTCTTACTTTTCAAATGACCTATTCGGCCAAATGACCCTTTCGGTCAAAAAATCCTTTCGGCCAAATGACCAGTCCATCGACCAAATGGCTTTGGGCCGAATAGGTTTCGGCCAACCGACCCTTCCCCATAGTTCAGGCAGATTTAATTCAGAAGTTAGAAAGTGCTAGCTCTACTGCAGCTCCTTGCTTGGGTATTAAGTACTACTTTGATACGGTATATGGCTTATATTTCTGTTAGAAATACAAAACAATTAAAACTGTAAGGTTTTTTTATTCTTGAAAATTCTATGCCGAAAGACATCTAGTCAATTTCCACTTGGCAAACTAAATGTTTCGTCGGAGTGCTCATTAGGTCTAAAACGGTGTTTCGACCGAAAGCGACATACGGTGGAAAAGAACGTTTGGATGTCGTTTAGCCTGACATATCATTTAAGATAGAAAGTATCGTCAGGTCGAGGTGGTCGTTTGGCGGAAGAAATCGTTCGACCGAACGTGTTATTTGGCCGGAAATGTCGTTTAGCAGAAAAAGTTGTTTGTCCGAAAGATCATTTTGATGCAGTTTAGCCGAAATTGTCGTTTAGTGGAAAAAGCTTTTTGGGAGAATGGGTCAGACGACCGAAAACATCGTTTCGACGAAAATGCCGTTTGTAGGGATAAATCGATACAAGTAAATACGAGTAAATACTCGATACTTTTGGTATCGATACTTAGATATCCGATACCAAGTGAGTATTGAATAGAAGTAGTTGAATCGATTGAGTACTTCTTCAAAATCTATTTCAACTAAAAATCTTAAATAGAGATATCTGTACTTCTTTCGTAATAATTATTATTGAAATGAATTGAAATGAATTCTACTAACCACTATCCAAGCCTGAGCTTCATTTTCCGCACAACGCATATTTGTGCTGATTACGGTACTCATATTATAAATGAAATTTACTAAAGTAGAAGTAAGTTTATTTTATAGAATATAGTTTATAGTTTATGTTTATTTTATAAAATGTCGAAACTATTGGGATTACTTTTGAAATTCAAAATCTAAAATATATTTCATGTGAAATCAAGTTTAACGTATTTTCATACACTCTCTAGGTGAATGAAATTTAGTATCGATAAATGAATAGTATTTGAAAGTGCTTGATTTTCTCTCTATTTAGTTTTCCACCCACTGAATGACTATTTGACGGTGACGGTTATCCAAATTTTACTTCAAATGTATGAGTACTCATATGATACGAGTAGGCATCGATACTTTCGATTCGATATTTATTGGTATCGATGCTTTCATACGATACTACTTTGAAGTAACCTTAGTGGTATCGTTTCATCCCTACTCACATGTGGCTAGGTTTAGTCACATTCAAATTGCTGCAACCATTTTTGTCTGATTTATGATGCTCAGGACGGGTCATATAGCCAAAAATATTGTTTGTCATTTTCGTCCATATGACTTGTTAGGCCAAACGACATTTTCGGTCATATGACCAGTTCAGTCAAACGTAATTTTTGGCCGTATGACTCGTTCGAACAAATGGCCATTTCGGCTGAACGACAATTTCTGCCATACGGCACTTTTGGTCATTTTCAGATATATGAATACTGGCTGTGCATGTGCTAAGACAAGACAAGACTAACGACATTTGCAGATATATGACCCGTTCGGCTAAAAGGTGATTTTTTACGAAACGACCATTTCGACCAAACGGCATTTTCGGTAAAAGCGTAACAAAGCGTGTGTCGGGCAAAACTTGGTTCCACCTGAGAGCTTCTGACCCACAAGTAGTTAAATTTTTGCATCAGCACTGGAATGGTGCCCAGCGGATAGATTTTAACTCATAACACACATTCCTCCTGGAGCCGAATTCCGGTAAATAAATCTTTGTAAGAAAAGAAATTCTCGAAGAGATTTTCGAAATTTTCTTATTTTGGAATTCCGACGAAAGCGTGAAAGAAATTTTTGACAGATGAAAAGAAAACGAGAATTTGAATTTCTTCGAGATTTTCGATGGAGAAATTGATAAGAGATTTTTCTTGGATGTAATTTGAAGGTATAATTGTGTCTTCACTTCCATTAGGAGTGTAAAATAATATGAGAAATATTCTCGGTTCCCTGGGCATGCATCCATTGTACTTATTTGCCACTCAAGATACATACTCATGCAATGGCAAGAAAAGAAAACTTTCATTTAATAACTGTGGGAATGCTAACAGAACGCTAAGTTAAAAATAATGCCAAGTTTCATTTGGAAATGTAAAGCCATTGAAGAAGAAGAAGAAGAATCGCGTTTGATTTATTATTTGATAAAAAAGTTTCAAGGCAAACATTCTAAAACATCCAAATCATTTCAATATCATGGTATGTGCACAACCAACTATCATAAAAAGCTAAGCTAAAGCTAAGCTTAAAGCTAAGCTAAAGCTAAGCTAAAGCTAAGCTAAAGCTTAAAGCTGTAAAGCTTAAAGCTAAGCTAAAGCTAAGCTAAAGCTAAGCCAGTTGTTTAAAGTTAATAAGCTAAAGCTGCTTAAAGCTAAGCTAAAGCTAAGCTAAAGCTGCTTGTGCTGCTAAGCTTAAAGCTAAGCTAAAGCTAAGCTAAAGCTTCCCAGCTATTAAAGCCTGTTAAAGCCCGCCCAGCCTGGCCCCAGCCCTGGGCCCAGTCTGCCCGTCCAGCCCTGGCCAGCCTGGCCCCAGCCCACCAGCTCTGGCTAGCCCCGCCCCAGCCCCGCTCAGCCCTGGCCCCAGCCCAGCCCCGTTCCAGCCCTGGCTCAGCCCGCCTCAGTCCTGGCTCAGCTCAGCCCGTCTGTGCCCCGCTCAGCCCCGCTCCAGCCCGCCCCAGCCCCAGCCTGCCCGCCCAGCCGTGCCTGCCCCTGGGCCCCAGCTGCCTGGGCTCAGCCCCCGCCCCCTGCCTGCCCGCCTCAGCCTGCTCAAAGCCCCGCCTCAGCCACCGCTCTGCCCGTGCCTCAGCCCGCTCAGCCCGGCCTCAGCCTGCCTCAGCCTCAGCCGCCTCAGCCTGCCTCAGCCTGCCTGCCTCAGCCTGCTCCCAGCCTGCTCAGCCCAGCCTGCTCAGCCCCCGCCCAGCCTGCTCAGCCAGCCTGGCTCAGCCTCACCAGCCTGCCCAGCCCACCAGCCAGCCTGGGTCAGCTCAGCCTGGCCCGCCTCAGCCCGCTCAGCCCCGTCAGCCTGCTCAGCCTGCCTGGGCTCAGCTGCTCGCTCTGCTCAGCTCAAAGCCTGGCCCAGCCTGGCTCAGCCTGGGCTCAGCCAGCTGCTCAGCCTGCCTCAGCCTGCCTCCTCGCCTGCCTGCCCCTCAGCTGCTCAAAGCCTGGGCTTGCTCAGCCTGGCTCAAAGCCTCACCAGCTCAGCTGCTCAGCCTGCTCAGCCTGCTAAGCTGCTTCAGTTAAAGCTGTTTAAAGCCTAAGCCAGCCTGGGCCTCCAGTTGCCTTTCTTAAAGCTTGTTTAAAGCCTGCTTAAAGCTGTTTAAAGCTGCTTGCCTGGTAAAGTTGCTTTCAGCCTGCCTTTGCTTGCTTAAAGCTGCCAGTTTGCTTCAAGCCAGCTCAGCTTGCTTGCTTTAAAGCTTGCTTAAAGCTTGCTTGAAGCTAAGCTAAGCCAGCTGTAAAGCTAAGCTTAAAGCTGTTTAAAGCTAAGCTAAGTTGCTTTAAAGCTGCTTGAAGCTAAAGCTTGCTTGTTAAAGCTAAAGTTGCTTGCTAAAGCTGTTAAAGCTAAAGCTAAGCTTAAAGTTGCTTAAAGCTTAAAGTTGTTTAAAGCTTAAGCTAAGCCAAATGCTAATGGTTCGGTGTTTTCGAGGTAATAAAGTTAGTGCATCCGTTTTTTTAAGACAGTTAGAAATCACAACAATGTTGCTGTTACTGCATATTTTCATCAATAGATTGAATATTTATCTTTTTTTCCCTCATTATTTCGATAACAATAAGCAAAAGCAAGTTTTATTTTCGATATGAGGATGTTTTGAACAACCGGTATGCAAATAGTTGTCAAAAGACATCTAGGGGAAAATATGTGAACTAATATTTTTCTTCGCAAGAAATTTTAGTTTTTTTCTTTCTCTTCAGTCTATCGGAATACGGTATGAAGAGAAGAAATTTTTGGAAAGAGAAAGAGAATCTATAAATCTCTTTTTATAAAGAAATTTTTCAATTTTTTCTTAAACCTTCGGAATTCGGCTGCTGGTTACCAAATTCGACTCCTCCGTTCATTACACAATAATCACATTAAAAATTCACAAAACTTTTGCAAAAAAGATGACAGCGCCGCGCAAAAAATGAACTACCCGATGCCACTGGTTACTACGATCCAAAATCTGTAAACCAGATAAAAAAAATTAAAGTGAACTCAGTCTTGTAAATTTTCATTATCATGAAACTTATGTGTAACCATTCTCAGGCTACTTTGAATGAAAAATCCTTGTTATGCTAATGAAAACAAAGTGGTAATGCGGGACAACCGATGAATACCAAATAATAAACTGTTGCTTATCAAAGCCGTCTATGGTTCATTTCTTATTGCGTATGACTACTTCATTTTGATTTTGAAAAACGTCAAATTGAATATCATTCCAAAACAAACGAATATCAGGCTTCAGTACTTATTGTTGTTTAATTGTGACAGCGCAGTCGGTATCGTAGCCAATGAAAGGTACAAAATCGCGCGGGATAACTGGCTAGGGCTTTGGTCGCAAAAGTCCTTCGTCCGAATATCGAACACGATTCAGAAAAATGACGCCTTTGCTTTGGAAATTGTGTCTGAAACACGCACTCGACCTATATCGAAGACCACTTTATCAAGCGGATAAAATTGTATTTGCCTAAATTATTCGGTAACCATACCGCGTAATGGTAATTAAAATAGCACTGATCGGAAGATCCACTTACTCGATGGCCGTGTTGGTAAAAAACGAGCATTATAGATATTAAGTTACAGCCGGTGGGCTCACTTTTTAAAATAGGTTAGTGTATGAGGAATGAAACACAGCTTAAGTGATAAGAATTGAAAAGTATTACGGCTAGCTCTAATAAATACAGGAAAGTAAGATATGAAATAATCTACAGATGATAGTCTTTTTTCCACTGAAATAGCGCCAATTTCAGTTACTGGTATGGTGGGAAAACGGCATCTTGAGATATATGGACAAAGCAAGTTTGGTTTAACTTTTCAGCTTCTTGATTGATCAACAGAGGGCTGCTTAGGGCTCCGGGATGAGAATGTGTTTGGTAAATTACTTGGAATTTCGTGATGAAACCGTGTCCAATTAAACAATCTGACTGTGCGGAAACTTTTTTTTTCAAATTTCACATAGAATACAAAATATTTTTTTACGATATTTAAAGAATAAATAATACGTGCTATTGTGATTTTCTCATCTTTTATCACATTATATGTTATTAACAGATTTTATGTTACTGAAAACAAAACATTTATTATTTTTGTGACTATTTCTAACAAAAAGATAATCAGAAATCTTACTAACTCGTCCCAAATAATGGTAGAACATGCCTTCCCATGCCTTCTCGGTTAAAAATTAAAACTTTCTTCCATACAATCTAATTGTGTGCGATGTCAGAACCAAGGGAAACTCATAGTTTGCTCTCTTGAGAAACTGAATTTGACAGTGTGGCTATAACAACCATGGCCGCATCTCGAAAAGCTCTGGGGTGTGTTTCTTTGCGATTCATGCAATGCTTAAAAACATCGTACGTATGATGATCCTCCTGATAGTGCTGCTTCTACCACCTTCAGCTACTGCATAAATAATGAATAAGCAAATTTGCTTCCAGTTTTTGGTATAGAACCGCCACACCGCCAGGAAGTTAGGTTAAGAAGTCATCTAACTAAGAACTACGCGTCATTTTCTATAGCAGTTAAAGGGCCAGTCGATACATTGAGCTTGCGCATTCAATTCGAATTATTGATGCAGTTCTAAATATATAATAAAAAAATATGAATTTCGCATTAAACTTTTAAATAGTTGGCAGACATTTTAGACAAAATACAAACATCAACGTGAGCAACCATGCATCTCCATGTCATGTGGTGTTAGGGTGCCAATGAAAATGACATTTTCGAATCTCAAAAAACGACATTGCTCACAAGTTTCATTACCCCAAAATATGACCCCATGCAAAATTTGAGCTCAATCGGACACGACTTAGGGGTGCTCAAAATCTTGCTACCAAATTTTGATTTTTTTGTAACTTTGAAAACTTTCGAGATCAGATTTACGGAGAAAATTATCACATTGCTAGGCAATGTTTATTACACTGAGGTTTATTTTTACGCGGTATTGCAAGAAATCAAAACACAACGTGTAAAGATCAAGAAAACTGATAATGTAGAAACACGATTCATGTCATTGCGGAACTTTATCAATTACCCTATTACCAAGCACTTGATTAATTTGTTTTCCTTTCCATACAGCTATCAACGCTTCTGTTGTTATTTGTGCACTTTGTAAGGCAGTTTGTTTCTTAGCACGCAAATGAAACATGAACTTACGAAAAACTTCACCATATGACGGCAAATTAGATGACTTGGAAAACAATGGCAAATCAGATCTCGACCTTTCATGAATTTTTAAGTCATTTGGCGTCAAAAACAAAAATTCGAATTTCGATTTTTGCTTTGGCCCCCCCTTGGAAAAATTTTCCTGGTTAAAAATTTCAAAACTTTGATGAATTTTAGGCACCCCTAAACCATGTCCGATTGAGCTCAAATTTAGCATGGGGCCATATTTTGGAGCAATGAAGCTTGTGAGCAATGTCGTTTTTTGAAATTCGATGACAAATTTTTTCTCATACATTGGCACACTGTATATATTGTGAATGGTGTTTGTACCGTGAACCCCGTTCATATGAGAATGATTAAATAATTTTGATTTTTGTCGAATGAAAGGTACTAACGTTTTAATTCGACCTAATGTGTGGTTAATTCTTCATGAAAAAGTGGTGATCCGCTATGCGCGAAATGTGACAGCTGAGCACGTGCCCAAGCACTTTTTCAAAAACTGCTGCAATGCATTCAAATGAACGCCAATAAATGTGAATTCATGGAAAAAACTGATTCTATCTCCCCAAAGTGCAATTTTGACCTCTCTTATATGCTTTTCTTGTTACTCTTATGTGTTTTCTTGTTTTATAATACATGAGAAAAGCACCATCACTGCTAGGTGGATTATTTTACCGCAAGATATTGACCTCGCGCCCTTCCTGTTCTCCGACCCAGAAGTGTTGAAAGCTCTTCGCGATTTAGATGCTTCAAAAGGTGCCGGAGTGGATGGCCTAACACCTTTCCTGCTGAAAGCCTGTGCTGAATCACTAGCGGCTCCACTAACACTACTTTTCAACAGATCGTTGAGTGAAAAAACGTTTCCTGGACTATGGAAAACAGCAACGATGATTCCAATTCACATATCTGGAAGTTTGCGCAAAGTTAATAACTACCGTGGAGTTTCCATTCTTTGTTGTGTTGGAAAACTTCTTGAATCATTAGTTCATAAAGTTTTGTTATCTGTTGTTAAACCACTCATTTCAATTCATCAGCACGGTTTTCTTCCTCAACGCTCTAGTACAACGAATCTGCTATGCTATTTTAATGCGTTCTTCCGTGAAGTGGAGAAGCGCAATCAGGTGGACTCCGTATACGTAGATTTTTCGAAAGCTTTCGACACCGTGCCTCACCAAAATGTCGTTGCAAAGTTACGCCACTTGGGTTTCCCTGAATGGATAGCAGATTGGATAATGTCATACCTGACTGGCAGAAAGGCTTTCGTTCGTGTTGATGCCTCACGGTCTAGGGACTTTCAGCATTACCTCAGGTGTGCCCCAGGGCAGCGTGCTGGGACCTTTACTGTTTATCCTGTATATCAATGACTTGACTAACTGCCTTACCTCTGTAAAGCTGCTGTACGCTGACGACCTCAAAATTTTCAGAGTGATACACTGTTTGCTGGATTGTGTTGCTCTTCAAACTGATATTGACGTACTCCGCCGTTGGTGCGATGAAAACGGAATGAGCGTGAATGTGGCGAAATGTAAAGTCATCACCTTCTGCCGAATCATATCCCCAATAATGTACAGCTATACTTTTGCCGATGCTGCACTAGAGCGTGTTTCGTCGATTCGTGACTTGGGCGTTACAATGGACTCGAAATTGCGGTTCAACGAACATATTTCTGCAATAACGGCGAAGGCATTCGCAGTTTTCGGATTTATTCGTAGGAATGCAGCTCATTTTACCGATGTTTACACCTTGAAAGCTCTGTACTGTGCACTTGTCAGGAGTATTTTAGAATATGCTGCCCCTATTTGGACGCCGTACCATACGACCCAAGTGATTCGCATTGAACGAGTTCAAAAGCAGTTCATCTGTTTTGCACTTCGGCACCTACCGTGGAACGATCCAATGCACTTACCTGACTATAGAGCCCGATGTCAACTAATTAACCTGGAACTACTCTCAACTAGACGACTCACCTTCAGAAGACTTGTAGTGTATGACATCATCAGCAGTAACATAGACTGGTCCGGACTTGTTCGTGGATGTACAGTTGAGCATACCTAGCTACAGCCTGCGTCACGCTGATTTACTCGCTGTCCCAACCCACCGAACAACGTACAGGATACAATAATCCCTTTAGCTCCTGCCTTAGAGCTTTTAATAATGTTTGTAATTTGTTTGATTTTAATGTGTCCAAGTATTGTTTCAAATCTAGAATAAGGAACTTAGAATAAGAGTAGTCTGTACGATCCAATCGAAGACGAATAAACAATTAATTCTGTTTTTTTTATAATATTCAATATGTATTGAATGATTTAAAATATTTTTTTAATAAAAATATAAAAAAATAGAAATATAAACAACAACAAAATACTTGAATGTATAACTTTACTTTGTCGTAGAATGCTATTTGGAATGCCTGCGATATTTTCAACATAACCAACTGTTCGTTGATGCTTTATTAATCGCTAGGCGGAAGAATTTGTGAGTTTTGTAATTCGTTTAGATACAACTTGACGTTCTTGCATTTTCTTTATGCAGAATACACATATACAGAAGTTCCAAAATCTGATTCTAATGTGCGATGATTTCTCACTTGTAGGTGTTAGTTCTGTAAATAAAAGGCGAGGAAAGTGAAAAGGAATTGAAAAATTATCAAACACCTAATTCACTATGTCCCAGACTTTGGAAGAAATCACAAATCCACTGTTTACCTCGAAATCACCACTAGAAATTACATTCAATTGCGCCAGGTGAAGTTTGTCTTGCTATAATTGAATATCAAATCAAACCATGACGACCAATTGCATGAACCGTATTTAGTTACACAAACAGTTCAAGACAAAATTTTCAAAACGATCATCTGCTTTTGTAAACGAAGATTTAAACGACGATTTGACAAATCTGATAGCTCTCCCACACAAACCAACACCATCAACAGGTTGTAGCATACTAGCATATCATGTCAGGAAAATCCAACAATCAGCAATAAGGATAAACCCATTAGCATAAATTATCGAATACCTAATTAGCTACCATTATCTTGTCATTGTCATTTGTCTACGAAAAGTACTCTTTACGGTTTTACCTAAAAACAAACCCACTAACGGGTTTTGCCCAAAACATCACATTATAAACATCAACAATAAACGCCTTAACCTTAAGCACACTTCCAATGTCAGACACCACACCGTTATATTATTATTTTACCTACTCACGTGTTTGGGTCACGTACCTGAACGCAAGAAGACAATTGTAAACTAGTATTTAAGAAAGATACAATAAAGATACGACGTTCATTTTTCTTACTCAAGTCAGAATCCAGACGGACATGCTGTCCGATGTGTTGTGAATCTGTTCGTTATCACCACCCGTGCAGGAGCACGCCTAATGGCGAACCGTGACTCTAATCGGCGATCTAGCCTTTGCTGTTTGTACAAAGTGTCTAAGTAGCTCAGTGCGATCCGGACTTATAATCGGCAACCTATAGTTACTCAGCGGAAAATTAGTGAAATCAAAGCCTGAAAATGTGGTTCGGTGACAACGATAATCAAATCCATAATGAGAACACCATCGAAGTGCGAGTGATAGCGGGCACGTTTGTTATTATGCTAGGCGTACTGGTCGCTTACATGTGTATACGCGCCCACAATAAGTTCTACAAGTGCGAAAAATCCGACAAGCCGCCCAGGCGGAGATCCAATTAAATAACATACGCACAGTGAGAACAAAAGTGCACACGCAGAAAACGAACTAATGATAAAACTCGCGTGCGGCGTAAGGGCTGTTGGCCCATAATAGTGACGACGACAACAGAGGGCAGTACGTCCACTCATTTAGTGGAAACTACCGAAAGTGAGGAATACTTACAAGTGCCAATGGAACAATTTAACATCAATGAAAACGTTATGTACTTAGCAATAATCGCCACGTTAGCGATAGCGGTGATAGTGCTTACAATCATCATTGCGCTATACAAACACAAACAACAAAAGAAGAAAAGTGAACAAGCAAAACTGATCAAAATAATCATAGCGACAGCGCAAGCCAGCGCGGTGAAGGATAGTGAAATGCAATAAGTCAGCCGTAGTTAGCAACATCCAATCATCACAACAAGGGGCGAACGGTCGAAGCCAGACCACCCTACGAGACGCTACAACGAGTGCGGAGACATCACACATTGTCAGGGGGCGAACGGTCAAACCTGACCACCCTGAAGACTGCCGGTGCCAGCAACCGTGGTAGCAGTAATACCGTTATACGAAGTAGTGAAAAAACATACAGGTATGAAAAAAAAAAGTGCTAGAATATATTTATAATTCATATGATAAGCAATGATGGACTAGTGTGATGTGGAAAAACAATACTAAAATTCTTTCAACGACAATTAAAAATTTGTTATAAATGTAAAATCCTTTTATTTGAAACTAAATGAATAGACTGAGAACGATCGATGAGTACGTTAGAAGGAACATACAAATTTGTTGAAGAATATAAACGTCCTCGGTCTCTACAGGGAATACTAGAAAAGGGCGAAATACTCAAAGATTTTTAAATGAATATAAATCGGTCTTAAACAAAAACAGGCGTTGTCTTTCGGATACACAGTGGAACGACGAAGTGAAAATTTACCAAGCGTTAAAGGCTCGATACATGGAATGTACTAAAATCTTAGAAAATACACAAATTTTGAAAATACGCAAATTTCCACTCCGTCCAAACCTACTCTAAAAGTCTGTAGCAAACTCGATAATTTTTGTAAAAGGTTATGGAAACTTCAGAACGTGGGAAAATTTCACCGTTTCCATCACGTCTAATCCAACCCCAATTAGCAAGCAGAACCCTACCACCATTTCAATCATGCCTTCCGAGACACTCTAACGAAACTTTTGACATCAAAACTGCTACAGCACTCGTGCAGCCGTACGACGGCTCTGCCGAGGGGCTGGACGCATTTTTGGATGCCACTAACTTGTTAGAGGAGATAACAGCAAACAATATGGTACCCAGGGCCATAAAATTCTTGAAAACACGTCTTACTGGCAAAGCCAGGCTGGGATTACCAGAAAACCTCAACACAATTGACGAACTAGCGCAAAACGTCAAACAACGATGCGCTAACAAAATCACACCAGACAATGTGGTGGCAAAACTGAGAGCGGTTAAGCAGAAAGGATCTGTAGAAAATTTTTGCGACGAAGTAGACACGCTTACAAACAAACTGAAGGCGGTCTACATCGAGCAGGGTATTCCATGCAATTAGCAAACAGCATGGCAACAAAAACGGGCGTTGAAACCCTAATTAATGGTACCAACTCCCAGGATAATAAAATTATATTGGTGCAGGACTTTCAATGACATAAAAAGATGCGACACAAAAAATGTTGGAAAATTCAAACAATAACAACCAACATGCTCCAGGTACTCTCGTTCAACACACGCGATGCCAATACACATAGTAATCAAGACAACACTCTAGGAACTACTGCGGAAACTACAGAAACCAAAGTTCCAGCAATAGAGATTCAAATTACTACCCTAGAAATTATTCGAACAACCGTTTCAGAGGCGGTCGGCCGCAACAACACCGCTCACAATTTAATCAATCACAATTCAATCAACCGCCACAACGACGGTATTACGGGTATAATAATAACCGTTTCCAGCGCGGAAGATCAAATTTCAATACGAGAAACATTTTCACAGCGAGCGCGCAGGAGCAAGCAATGTGTGCCAATGCCATTCAATACTCGATGGCAGTGGTGAGGAAACCAACAACAAGGAATGTTGACGATGCCACCGGGAGGCCCGGTTATGCAACCAGGTGGCTCGATGCAAAATAACGCTTTTAGGGCACCCGGTCAGTTCATGACCCCACAAAATTAATACACAATCAACACCAGTGCAGCCAATTTTGTGACACTGTATGTCCAATCGTCCAAATGTACATTTATAGTAGACTCAGGGGCAGAAATTTCCATCATTAAACAAAGAAAAATTAAGCCCCACGCAACCATTTGATTTTTGCAAAATATTTAAAGTGACAGGCATTACAGAAGGTTTTACCAATACAGTGGGCGAGGCTCAAACCTGTATAACCTTCGCTAATGGTTTAACGTTAGAACATACACTTCAGATAGTCGGGAACGACTTTCCGATATTAACCGACGGTATATTAGGTCAGGATTTTTTCGTTAAATATAGATGCACCCTAGACTACGAGAACTGGTTGCTCAACTTTAGTTTCAATAATTGTTTGGTATCAGTACCAATCGAAGATAAATTTAACAACAGCATCATCATTCCAGCGAGATGCGAAGTGGTCAGAAAATTTCCAAATCTTAATGTTACAGCCGAATCAGTAGTATTATCACAGGAAATCCTCCCTGGAGTGTTCTGTGCAAACACTATTGTTTCACAAAGTGCTCCATATGTAAAATTGTAAATACCACCTTCAAACAAGTGGCTATTACACTTTGAACCAAAAATCGACTTGTTAGATGATTACATTAAACCTAAAAACGGGAGCAATGTTCCTCAGAAGGACCGACACACGATTGAGTAAAATCTTTTCAGAAATTAACATGGACTAAGTCTTACCCAGCGTAAAACCAAAACTTAAAAACTTAATTAATGAATTCTCTGATGTATTTTGCTTACCTGGAGAAAAGTTGACGACCAACAATTTTTATTCACAGCATATCCCATTACAGGATACTTCACCCGTGTACATACCAAATTATAAATCCATACATTCGCAACAAGAAGAAATTCAAAGTCAGGTGAAAAAACTTCTGGATGAAGACATTTATTGAACCTTCAGTGTCTTCTTACAATTCCCCAATTCTCCTAGTACCGAAAAAGTCTGATGATAGTTCAAAAAATGGAGACTTGTAGTGGACTTCAGGCAATTAAACAAAAGGTATTAGCAGATAAATTTCCACTACCACGCATAGACACAATTTTGGACCAATTGGGAAGAGCAAAAGTACTTCAGTACTCTTGATCTTATGTCAGATTCCATCAAATCCCACTAGACCAAGAATCCAGGAAGTACACCGCATTCTCTACTTCCTCGGGTCATTTCCAGTTTAAACGATTACCTTTTGGTTTAAATATCAGTCCCAACAGTTTTCAGAGAATGATGAATATAGCAATGGCTGGACTTACTCCAGAATGTGCGTTCATCTACATTGATGATATTGTAGTTACAGGATGTTCTGCTGATCATCACCTTGATAACTTACGAAAAACATTTGAGCGTTTAAGGCATTACAATTTAAAACTTAATGCCAGCAAATGTAAATTTTTCGGACTGAGGTTACCTATCTCGGTCATAAAATTTACCGATAAAGGAATACTTCCAGATGACTCCAAATTCGATGTATTGAAAAATTTTCCTAGACCCACGAATGCTGAAGAGGCACGCAGATTTGTAGCATCTCTGCAATTACTACAGGAAGTTTGTGCCAAACTTCGCGCACATTGCCAAACCATTAAACGAATTACAAAAGAAAGATTCAACATTTCAATGGACCAAGGCCCATGAAGAAGGTTTCCAGAAACTCAAACAATATCTAATGTCACCCCAAATTTTACGCTACCCAGATTTTTCAAAGAAATTTATTGTCACTACAGACGCGTCAGATATAGCATGTGGTGCAGTACTCTCCCAAATGTACGAAGATGGAGATTTCCCAGTTGATGTTGCAAGCAAAAGTTTCACACCCGGTGAACGTAATAAACCAATAATCGAAAAAGAGTTAACAGCAATCCATTGGGCAGTTAACTATTTCACACCATATTTGTACGGAAGAAGGTTCTTGGTTAGAACAGACCATAGGCCTCTGGTATACCTATTCAATATGAAAAATCCTACGTCAAAACTCACTAGGATGAGAGTTGATTTAGAAGATTTTAATTTCGATATCGAGTTCGTAGCGGGAAAAGCAAACGTTTGTGCGGACGCGCTCTCACGTATTGTAATTCCTACTGCTTCAGAACAACTTAAAAGTCTAAGTGTTCTTGTGGATTAACACAAGAGCCATGACAAAGAAGAAAGAAACATTAAAAATACCCACGGATTCACAGGGAAGCTAACAGTGAGACTGATCACCTCACAGCTTGGCAAACTGAGAACCCTTCTCAGACCAATAAACTCCTTAAACTCTGATGGTAGCGTGCACAAACAATCGGTTAAGGATGTCCATTTTTAATCATAATTATAGAAAGATGCTAGAACAGTTAACGTAACATTCACGCGCGAAAATGGAAGTCAAGCTTTAGAGTTTGCTCTTCTAGAAATATCGAAATATATGAAGCATTACAAGAGAGATAAGCTAGCACTCTCAACGGAAAACGAAATATTTAATTTATCTCGCTCCATACACTCAAGAAATCGCAAACAATGCCATTTCCACGTACGAGATAATACTTTATAAACCCCAGACGTTTATAGAAAATGAAGAGGATATCAATGAAATACTAACACATTATCACATGACACCTACGGGAGGTCATAGAGGCCAACATCGGCTATATTTAAAATTGAGAGAAATATATAAGTTCAAAAACATGAAAAATTTAATATCAAACTTTGTCAGAAATTGTGAAAAATGTAAGGTGAATAAAGTAACCAGACATACTAAGCAGCCAGAAGTAGTCACTACGACTCCTTCTAGACCATTTGAAGTCCTTTCAGTAGACACTGCAGGTCCACTGACAAGAACTGATAAAGGGAACAGGTATATTTTGACAATACAATGTAATTTAACTAAATATGTGGTACTTGTACCAGTACCTACAAAGGAAGCTGCAATATTAGCCAGAGCACTAGTATACAATTTTATCCTGATCTATGGATCATTCTTGGAAATTAGAACTGACCAAGGATCAGAGTATAATAATGAGGTTATGGAACGAATTTGTAAACTATTGGAAATAAAACAAAATTTTTCGACAGCATACCACCCTATTAGTCAATTTGGAGCACTGGAGAGAAATCACAGATGTTTAAACGAATATCTGAGATGTTTCACCAATGCTCATCAAACAGATTGGGATGATTGGGTAAAATTTTATGAATTCACATTCAATACTACACCACACACCGAACATGGCTACACTTATGAGTTAGTATTCGGCAAGAAAGCTAGGCTACCGCAAGATTCTAAAATTTAAACTCAACAATTGAACCAATTTATAATCTTGATCAGTATGATGCCGAACTAAAATTTAGACTCCAAAACTCCAACCAAATAGCTAGAGATAGCTTGATTCAGAGTAAACAAAACCGACAAATTGCAGCAAATACAAATACAAACCCTATTTTATTAAGCGTAGGAGATAAAGTTTATATCACAAACGAAAATAGGAAGAAATTAGACCCTTTTTACATCGGCCCATACGTAATAATTAAATCAGAAGAACCAAATTGTATAATCAAACATACGGTCACAAATAAACAGTCCAAAGTTCACAAAATAGATTGATTAAAGCGTAAAAAGTTAGGAGCGTACATCGCTTCATATTGAAATTATATATATTTTTTATTCTTTTCGAATGGTTACACCATTCTCCTAAAGGGGGCGGTGTAGCATACTAGCATATCATGTCAGGAAAATCCAACAATCAGCAATAAGGATAAACCCATTAGCATAAATTATCGAATACCTAATTAGCTACCATTATCTTGTCATTGTCATTTGTCTACGAAAAGTACTCTTTACGGTTTTACCTAAAACAAACCCACTAACGGGTTTTGCCCAAAACATCACATTATAAACATCAACAATAAACGCCTTAACCTTAAGCACACTTCCAATGTCAGACACCACACCGTTATATTATTATTTTACCTACTCACGTGTTTGGGTCACGTACCTGAACGCAAGAAGACAATTGTAAACTAGCATTTAAGAAAGATACAATAAAGATACGACGTTCATTTTCTTACTCAAGTCAAATCCAGACGGACATGCTGTCCGATGTGTTGTGAATCTGTTCAAGTTATCACCACCCGTGCAGGAGCACGCCTAAAGGTAGCGGAATCCTTCACTTACCTATTGATGGTGTTGGTTTGCGTGAGAAAGCTATCAGATTCGTCCAATCGTCGTTTGAATCTTTGATTACAAAAGCAGATAAGTCGTTTTGAAAATTTTGTTCTTGAGTTCAAGACAAAACGATTATCTGCTTTTGTAAACAATGAACGACGATTTGACGAATCTGATAGATTTCGAACACAAACAAACACCATCAACAGGTGAATCCTTCACCTACCTATTGATGGTGCTGGTTTGCGTAGGAGAGCTATCTGATTCGTCAAATCGTCGTTTGAATCTTTGTTTACAAAAGCAGATAAGTCGTTTTGAAAATGTTGTCTTGAGTTATTAGTTAAGTATTAGCATATTGTCGGCGTAGCAATAACTTAGAATTCGGAAGTCAGGACTTGCGAACCGAACTCTTCCGAAGTTTTATCTGTCAAACTAATTGATGCGTTGTATAGCGCATCTTTAGGCGAATCCAGCGCACTATATCCGAAGTTGGGGAAAGTTGCCTGTATCTGGAGAAAAATCCAACTTCGGTATAAAAAGCGGTATAAATTTATTCGAGAATACACAATAGATATAATAATCAAGATGTTGGGGTCAGAGCAAATTAGGTACTCAATTTATGGTTCCAGTGTACTAAGTTCTCGGTACCCAAGCGGTACCCAGTAAATCCAAGCAATCTTTAATGTAAATTTGAATTTGTTCTAAATGTTCCACGTCGCCATGGTTATCATCGTACCTGTTTATTTATTGTTTTTTCGTGGTTGTCTGTGAATTCGCCTGTTTTAAGTGATCAGTTTTTTAGTTCTCTTTCTGTACATCTTATTAAATATGTACTTATTTGTTCTAGGTTTAATTTAAGCATGGCGTTTCACAAAAGTAATATGCACAAGCTCTCGTGCCTTGACTCGCCTTAAAACTAAAACAGGATCGGCGACAAGGGAGGTTACGAACGCTTCAGGAACTATCACAGGAATCAAGATGCTTCGGATACAATTGCCAGTTCATAGACGTAAAACTATATTACATTTACAGGCCATTTTCCTTAGAAGAACTAGCGGCCCCAGAAAACCGATACCGAGTCCTATTAAGTGTCCAACAAGACAAGACAATTGTGAATTGCCTTCTAATGGTCTATGAACTATAGGCCTCTTCATTTCCAGTAATGACATTCTTGACGCTTTCTCCCGTTACTTGCGGTCACATGAGTATTTGCTTGCTACCTTTGGAAAGCCACTACCATTTTGACGAACGACTAATTTTGCATGTCCTGATCCACCATCCACCGATATATCCTCTTAGGTATTACATCCGAAACTTTTCTCATACCTGTATCAATTTTCCTTATTTCTTTTCTTTTATTTCATTTCTCCCTTTAAATTCAAATTTCCTCTACAAGATTCATTTTGTGGGCGTTCCCGAACACATTATAATGTGTGTGTGTGTTTCATCCTCTACCCCTCACCCAGCTGGGGGTGTTGATTAAGTAGTACACCCGATTCTTTTTTTACACGGGGGATGCGTGCCGTGTGAAAAAAATCCGTGTAAAAATAATCCGTGTTATTTGGAGAAACCGTGTAAAAATAATCCGTGTTATTTCGAGAATCCGTGCAAAAAAAAATCCGTGCTATTTCGAGAAACCGTGTGAAAAAGATGTGTAAAAAATATCCGTGTAAAAAAGTAACCGAGTCTTTGTGAGGGATTGTGAGGGATGCGTTCCGTGTAAAATAAATCCGTGTAAAAAAATCCGTGTTATTTCGAGAATCCGTGTAAAAAATCCGTGCTATTTCAAGAAACTGTGCAAAAAAATCCGTGTTATTTAAAGAACCCGTGTAAAAAAGCCGTGTAAAAAATCCATGTGAAAATAATCCGTGTAAAAAGAATCGGGTGTACTACGAATAATTTGATCATATCTCATGATCCGTAATGGTGTCCTTTTGTAACGAAGACTAGTACTATAAAGGAATCATTCCTGAAGCAAGAAAAGGTTTCTTCAGGAAGTGGGGAATGGGATGTACTAGGTGCTCATAACAGGTACAGCAATACTTCACAAGGACGCCCTTATTCGTGTTAACTACCCAGGGAACAGAAGGTCGAGAAGAGCCACCGTTGCTAACAAAAGCGGGAAACGGATAACTAGGAACTCCCACAATATCCACAGAAATAGCAGCAAACGATGCCCTGTACGTGTTTTTTTTTCGCAATTTTAAAATCATGAAGCAATGAAAGATAGGAAGGCAAGAGTTAGAACTTGCTCGCCAGTTGAGTTTATCCACAATCAAAAAAACTCCAATTTTGATCATAATTGTTAATTTGATTTATCGCGTGCATCAATAGTAAGAAAAATCGAATTAGCTAATTGAAAAACAATAAATTAAACTAATACAAAATTTTACAGAAAACGATTTAAACAAAAATGTTATTGAATATTATGGTTTGACGACTTGAATATGAAAGCAAATTACAATACTACAAATATCAGTTGAAAAAAATATTGAATTATCCCGAACGTGTACTCTAATAATGGAAATTGCAATATCAGTCTATGATGAGTGTGAAAAAAATCCTTGGGGAAGTACAATAATGGACAATGTACACAAGAACGTAAGGCGGAAACGCAAAATCTGTGGCGGAGTCGGCTGGAGTGCAAGTTACAATAGCAATTCAGTAAAAAAATCGAGGATGAAGGATCAATCCTGTGGAGATTCCGAAAAATCGAAAATACGACAGATCAAAGGCACAGTTAAGAAAGATAGCTAAAGAGAATTTAAATTAATATTGGGTTGATCTCACCAAATGCAAACTGGGGTTTATACGTCCTTCAAAAAACGGATGATCTTTTAGCGGGACCGAAAACAACCGGGTTCATAGTAGACGGGTTTATAGTGAAGGTAGCTTCCTACATGTCCAACTGTTGCAATAGGAATCCGCCAGGGACATGCGGTGGACACAAACACGTTGGCTGATTGGATGCGAGTGACCTTTGAGGACCACTTCTTCTCGATGTACCAAATGGTGACGTGATATACAGCAGTGGTGCTTGAATTTCACTTTTCTTATCGAAATAAAGAAAATATACTATTCTAAATCACGAGAAACAATTGAATTTAAATATAGGCAAAAAAAATTCACAAAAGAATAAAATATGACGGATAATTTTTTTTCCGCATCTTTTCCGCATAACAACCTACTTCGATCACTTCACAAGTGTTGTCTCCGTTCCCGAACACATTATAATAGATTCAAAATAATAGAAAGGGGACCGAAAACTACTACATTGTGAATAGTCCTAATAATGGGTTGTAAGTGATAAAGAACGTTGCCTTGATGTGTTGCCAGATATTTCCGTTTAATGGCCACTGGTTCCTCTGCCACGTCTAATTGGTTCGAGGATCTACTACTGAGGTTTCTTTTGGAAATGTCGGTGCTATTTCGGAACAACTATCGGGAAACCCAATTCCTGTTGATTACGACCAGTTAAGGCAACTGTTTTATACGTCTGCTGGCGACGGAATGAAAATTGAGAAAGTATTTGATTGGGACTCCGGTTAGATATGATGTTTTATTGATGTTAGCTGCAACAGAGTGTGGTGGACGACTGGTGTTGTTACAGATATGTGTGTGAGATTCTTGTATCGGAGGCAGAAGCGGCTATTGATCACTAACCTTTTCTTTCTAATAGAGATCAATTTCCTTCTTAGCTCAAGCTCGCGACTGCTTATCGGCTGGCGGTCACTGCATATTAGAATCGGAATCCACTAGCAATGATCAATGATCATTTCTGCTGTAGGTGGACCTGAAACCACCATATGATGCGTCGTCGGAGAAAATTGTGTCATAGTGTTGATGTAATAATGATTATGATAATGCAATGCGGTCGACGCTGATGGGATCCTAAGATTCGATGGTTGAATATTCAGAGCTTACAGGTTGTTTTTTGGATAAGTGGTGTTAGGAAATTCTTCAATAGTCATAGAAAACGTAGCTGATTTATCGGAGAAAAGATATGTGCTCCAGCTTTCCCCGGGAAAGTCTCATTCTGAGCCGAAATCGTCAAAAAGCATCCGAGGGTAGAGATATGAGTGAAATTTCCCTCAGCTCTGTAGGAGTCACCTAGTTTCGACAAACTAGTCCGAATCCGGTAGGGAGACAGAGGTATAATGAAAGTGAGATAAGAGAAAAACTGTTCGAATGTATTCCTATAAATAGCCTGTAATAAAGTGCTCAGTTGAGTTCTGATGTTAGACAGAAGTCGAAGCTTGTCAGTATTATTTACCTTCCACCGTGAGAAATCCAATTTTAAAGTGGCGACGAGGATAGTTCGGTGAACTTCTGTAAAAAAGGTGTTTGAATAGATATATCCAGCTGATTTTTGCCAGTTTTTGGCGTAGTGCAAATTTGTGGCATTTGTGAAGCATACGGTAAGAAATTGTGAAAGCGAGCAGCGAGTTTTGTTTTAGCCGCTTTGTGAGACTATCGTTTTGTTCTTGATTGCCGCTAAAGAAGCCATCATTGTCGTTCGGCAGATTGTGTCAGAACAAAGAAGAGCAATTTTATTGAAGAAGACAGTAAGTGGAAGTGCTAATTTCGGATTTTTTTTTTCGTTTATCAGGCAGGCCTGGTGTGGTTAATTTACCGGGATTTTGTCTGGTGGTAATCCGTAGGAATTTTTTGGATAAGAAACGAGTCAATCCAAAGGCAGTGTAAGCGGCTGCTGGTGGTGATAAGGTGGATCAATTCTTGGGCTGTTGCTGTGTTGTTGGTTGCTGTTGTTGATTTGGTGCTGCTGCTTGTGGCCTATCGAAAATTCGAATCTTTCAAACTCCATAACCATTTGTTATATATATGTTATTCCCAGATTCACATTTCTCAACTAGCCTGAGTTTTTGACATTTTCTTGCGGCTAGATTCATAAATAAATGCAAACATTTAAAAATATAGAATAGATCAATTATATTACTTGCCAAGAATATAGTAGAACTCGTTCTATTCAACCATCACATCGCACCAAACCAATGGACGCTATGCCACGCGCGCCAGCCTGAGTTCAGACTATTACTTAGCATATCCGCTGATATTGTACCTAAGACTGTAATATCTATTAGTTAGATTCGTTTTCAGTTTTCACACCTGGCGATTTTTTTTGTTCTGTTTTGTTGGTCGAAGAAAGCAAACTGCGGTATGTAACCATAGATAAAATTACTGGCAGTATAGCATTAGCATTAGCATTATTTATTTATTAATTTTTATTTTTAACAAAAATTTGGAAGAGGGAAAAACCCTTTGAGTGAATTCTTTAAGAATTACTTCTCAAAAAGGCACAAAACCTCTTCATCTTTTCAAATAACGTTACAAAATAAAATTTAAAATTAAAGGCTCATGCGGCGTAAATCCATTGAGGAGCCAGGTACTTCAAGCGAAAATATCACGATGATGATCATTCTTCACTTACAAACTGAAACGAAAGGAAAGAAAACAAAAAAGAGCAGAATCAAACGAAATAAGAAATATCATTTAGAAAACGAAACAGTAATTTCAATATAGGAAGACATTTTCTTCCTAAAATATCACGAACCGATGATGGTAACTGGTTATCTAATTTTAAAATATCTACAAAAAAATATTTCTAGCCGAAACGTAATGAGAGCAATGGATAACTATGTGATCTATATCCTCATGAGATTGACCACACTCACATAAATTAGGAGTCTTTGATATTTATTCTATATAAATGGCTATTACAAATATAATGATTCGATATTAATTCAGTTAGCATTAGCATTGTTACGGTCTAATTCGCAGATTGGATACTAGTGATAATTATGTTTTACTTTTGAGATCCTTATCTAGAATGCTATACAGTAGCCGTTCGATAAATGCAAATGTTTACTTTTCAGTTAACGAATGCCGTTCGATAACTGCAACGCATTCTAGACGTCAAACGGTTGTCAATCTACGTCAGATGCAATAAAAGTGCATCCTAAATGTGCAGCGCAATGCAGCTGCTTTCATTGAGTTTGACATCAGTTTGAAGTTTAGCGATCCGATAACTGCAAAACGGTTGCAACTATCGAATTGCAGTTAAAAAGCATTGCAGTTAAAATGCTTGCAGTTATCGAACGTCTACTGTATAATAATAATAATAGAATGCTATCAGAAATCAAGAAGGGAGTGGTCCTTGATTCCAGTCTCAAACAAAATAATAAAAGCATGAGGATTACTACTCCACTGGGCCACGCCCATCTTCACCGTAATCTAGGGAGAGGAACGAAAAGTTGATGTAGTACTTACTTAACGAGAGGCCACTGACTTAGCAACACCCCTCTATAAGTACCACGGAGTTGGATAATGAGGAAGGTAATCGTTGGGTCAGGGGTTTGGCTACTGTAGCTGGCAATGTAACCGTGGTAGATCTACCCCGTAACACCCCACGTAAAGGTGTCCCCCCAGCATTACGGGTCCAGTATAATATATTAAAATGGTTGTGTGTATTTTGCAATTCGGAACATTCCTAATTAGACAGGGCCAAACTAATGAGTTGTCGGAGTCAACGAGAGAGCTGGAAAAGCGCGGGCATACTACATTATTATAATCATTTCCTTACCGGTTATAACCTTTCCGTCCCCAACGTCTGTTTTAATGGCTTTCAAAAATCTAAAACCTGCTGTAAAAAACGCATTTCTGGACTGGATTCTTTCGCAAACAAGTTGCATTCCATCCGGAAGGATCCCAATTTTTGATTTATACTAGTTTCGAGGCTCCCCACGGTACGGTTCCAGAATTATTCCAGCTTCCGTTGGGCTCAGTTGTCCCCGGACTAAGTGGCCATTTACAATTTTTAAGTCAAAATAGGTCGTGCGACACCTCAAACTTCATGATTTCTACAAAGCAATGATGCGAATGATATTTTTAGGTTCCTGGCCCACTCGGACTCAATCTGGCCACATCGGTCACAATCCGGGGACCAACGGAATGGCCATTTTTTAAATTGTTTCCAAAATTAGTCGTGCGACACCTCAAATTTCCATGATTTTACAAAGCAATGATGGAATGATATATTTAGGGTTCCTGACCCACTCTCCGGATACAATCCGGCCACATCGGTCACAATCTGGGGACCATCGGAATGGCCATTTTCAAAATTGATTCCAAAATAGGTCGTGCGACACCTCAAACTTCATTATTTTACAAAGCAATGATGGGAATGATGTTTTTAGGTTCCTGACCCACTCCGGGTACAATTCGGCCACATCGGTCATAATCCGGGACCAACGAATGGCCATTTTCTAAATTGATTCAAAATAGGTCAAAAGTGCGACACCCTCAAACTTCATGATTTTACTAAAACAGCTAAATGATGAGAATGATATTTTAAGGTTCCTAGCCCACTCGGATTCAATCCGGCCACATCGGTCCCAATCCGGGGACCAACGGAATGGCCATTTTCTAAATTTATGCAAAATAGGTCGCAAGGACACCTCAAAACTTCATGATTTCACAAAGCAATGATGAGAATGATATTTTAGGGTTCCTGGCCCACTCGGATTCAATACGGCCACATCGGTCACAATCCGAAACCAACGGAATGGCCATTTTCTAAATTGATTCAAAATAGGTCGCGACAACTCAAACTTCGCGATTTAAGGTGCTAATGATGAGAATGATATTTTAGGTTCCTGGCCCACTGGATCCATTCCGGCTACAATCCGGGAGGACTCTACGAATGGCCATTTCTAATTGATGCAAAATACGTCGCGACAACTCAAACTTCATGATTTTACAAAGCAATGATGAGAATGATATTTTTAGGGTTCCTGGCCCACTCGGATCCATTCCGGCCACAATCCGAGGACCTACGAATGGCCATTTTCAAATTGATGCAAACACGTCGTGCGACACTCAAACTCTATGATTTCACAAAGCAAATGATGAGAATGATATTTTAGGGTTCCTGGCCCACTCGGATCTAATCCGGCCATTGGTCACAACTGGGACCTACGGAAATGGCCATTTCTCTAAATTGATTCAAAATAGGTCGTGCGACAACTCAAACTTCATGATTTTCTACAAAGCAAATGATGAGGAGAATGATATTTTAGGGTTCTGGCCCACTGGATCCATTCATTGAGCCACAATCCGGAGGACCTACGGAATGGCCATTTCTAAATTGATGCAAAATAGGTCGTGCGACACCTCAAACTTCATGATTTTCACAAAGCAATGATGAGAATGATATTTTTGGGGTTCCTGGCCCACTCGGATTCAATCCGGCCACATTGGTCACAATCCGGAGGAACTACGGAATGGCCATTTTCTATTTGATTCAAAATAGTCGTGCGACACCTCAAACTTCAATTTGAAAGCAATGATGAGGCCAGTATTTTTTGGGGTTCCTGGCCTCAGATTCAATCCAGATGCGATGGGACAAAATAGGTCGTGCGACACCTCCAAACTAAAGTTTCACAAAGCCAGTGCTAAGATGAGAATGATATTTTTAGGGTTCCTGGCCCACTCTGGATCTTGTCAATCCATTGCCACATTGGTCACAATCTGGGGACCCCACGGAATGGCTTACATTTTCTAAATTGATTCAAATAGGTCGTAAGCAAGCACCTCCAAACTTCATGATTTTTACAAATCAATGATGAGAATGATATTTTTGGGGTTCCTGGCCCACTCGAATCCATTCCGGCCACAATCCGAGGAATTCCTACGGAATGGCCATTTCTCTAAATTGATTCTGGGCTAAATGGGTCGTGCGACACCTCAAACTTCATGATTTTTACAAAGCTTCTTAATGATGAGAATGATATTTTAGGTTTCTTACTCCAGATTCAATCCAGCCAACATCGGTCCCAATCCAGGGGACCACAACGGAATGGCCATTTCTCAATTATATAAAATAGGTCGTGCGACACCTCAAACTTGCACTTGATTTCACAAAGCAATGATGAGAATGATATTTTTAGGGTTCCTGGCCCACTGGATTCAATCCAGCCACATTGGTCACAATCCGGAGAACTACGGAATGGGCCATTTTCTATTTGATTCAAAATAGGTCAAAGTGCGACTTTACCTCAAACTTCATGATTTTACAAAGCCCAATGATGGGAATGATATTTTGGGGTTCCTGGCCTCACTCGGATTCAATACGGCCACATCGGTCACAATCCGGAAAACCAACGGAATGGCCATTTTCTAAATTGATTCAAAATAGGTCGTGCGACAACTCAAACTTCATGATTTTACAAAGCAATGATGAGAATGATATTTTAGGGTTCCCACCACTGATCCAGTTCCGGCCACAATCCGGAGGACCTACGAAATGGCCATTTTCTAAAATTGATGCTAAAAGGGTCGTGCGACACCAACTTCATGATTTCACAAGCCAATGATGAGATGATATTTAGGTTCCTGGCCCACTCGGGATTCAATCCCACATTGGTCACAATCAGAACTACGGAATGGCCATTTTCTATTTGATTCAAAATAGGTCGTGCGACACCAAACTTCATGATTTTGCTACAAAGCAGGATGAGAATGATATCTTTAGGGTTCCTGGGCCCACTCGGATCCAATCCGGCCAAATTTGTCACAATCCGGGGACCCGAATGGCCTATTTTCTAAATTGATTCAAATAGGTCAAGGACACCTCAAACTCATGATTTCACAAAGCAATGATGAGAATTATATTTTAGGGTTCCTGGCCCACTCGGATTCAATCCGGCCACATAGGTCACAACTGGGGACTCCATGGAAATGGCCATATTTAAATTGATTCAAAATAGGTCGTGCTACATCTCAAACTTCATAGATTTTACAAACCAATGATGAGAATGATATTTTAGGGTTCTGGCCCACTGAATCCATTCCGGCCACAACTGAGGACCCATGGAATGGCTTATTTTCTAAATTGATTCTAAACAGGTCGTAGCGACACCTCAAACCTTTACATTTCACAAGCAATGATGAGAATGATATTTTAGGGTTTCTACTCAGATTCAATCCGGCCACATGATCACAACCGGACCTAACGGAATGGCTTATTCTAAATTGATTCAAAGATAGTGTGCGACACCCAAACTTCAGGGAGCTTACAAAGCAATGATGAGAATGATATTTTAGGTTCCCTGGCCAACTCTCGGATTCTATTCCGACCACATCGGTCACAATCCAGACACCCAGGGTTTCCACCGAAAATTTATACAGAAATTATACCGTATATGAAATCAATTTATAGAAAATCCTCAGAAGCTCCACTAGAATTTCTCTGGGAGCTCCTGAGGTAATTCCGGAGGTCCTCTGATGAAGATGATGATCCAGCTTAGCTATATACCCAAAAGTTTCAGCTAGACAAGATTTGTGTATAAGATGAATTATCCAAGATTTTTTTCGATATTCTTCAGTTTCACTGGCACTTCCTTCAATTATTTGAAAATTCTCCCCGAGTTTTTTCAGAAATTCCTCCAGAAGTAATATTTCAAAAATGCCTCCCGGGAGTTCTACCTGTAGCTCTTCCAGGAAATCATGCGTCCTTTTTTCGAAATCATTCAGTCCTTTTCAGAAATTTAGCTGGAAAATTCCTCCAAGTTCTCTTCCAATAGTTTTCTAGAGTCCCTAGAAGTTCATAGGAGTTCCCTCCTGAAATTCCTCCGGAGGCTCTTTTCGAAGTTACATACTGAGAATCTCTCTCCAGGATCCACTGGCAGTTTCTATGAGAATTTCATGAAGCTTTGCTAGCAGTTCCCCTGAGTGTCTCCTCTAAGAAGGAACTCCTGGAGTAATTTTGGAGGAGCTCCTGAGGAATTTCTGAGAAATTATCAGAGATTTTTCGGAGTGAACTTCGATGGAACTTGGAGGAATTCAGGTAAGGACTACAGGAAGAGCTTTTAGAGTAGCTCTGTAAGAACCTTGGATGAACTACAAATGAACTTCCAGTAAGAATTCCAGGAGGAACCCTGAAGAGTTTCAAAAATCTTCCAGAGCAACCCCAGAGAAATTCTCCGAATGAATTCCTGGAGGAGCCTCGCTGAACTCCCTGAGAAATTTTTGCGAGGAACAGTCTTTGGAATACCGGAGCTGAATTTCTAGAGGAACTTCGAAATCTCATTTCCATGAAATTCTGCCATATCCTCCCCAGATTTCGTGAAGTTTTGGGGATCTCACAGAGGAACTTTGAAAAACTCCTAGGAGGTCCCCATGCCACCTTGCAAGAATTCTCACAAGAAAGTCCCGAATCTAATTCCTGAGTAGTGTCAATGAATTTCTGATAAATATATGAAGGAATTCCTGAAAAACACTAGTGAAATTATTGAGAAATTCCTAGAGAAATGCTGAAAAATTACCGATGAATTCCAGAGATAGTTCTGAAGAAATACTTGGAAGAATCTTGAAAGATATCTTGAGGAACTCTCAAATTATATCCGAATTCTAAATTCTGGAGTGAAATTGTGAAGTCCGAAACTATCTCAGGACAATTCCGAATTTAGGCTGGGAGAAATTCCTAACGAATTCTGAAGAAGTATCTAAGCCAAATTCTCGAAAATACCTGAGAATTTCGAGGAAATATATGACGAATTCCTGGATACACTCTGAAGTTAAATTTTAGATGAATTTTGAAAGATATTTTGCATAGTAAACGGTAAGAATTCCAGATTGGAAACCTGAGGTGATTTTTGCTATTAAATTTCATGGAGGCTATTACCGAAAAATTCTGAAAGTTATCTTGAGGAATTAAAGGAAGAGTTCCTGAGGAATAACGAGAAGTTCCTTGTAAGAATTTCCGAAGGAATTCTTATAGATTTAGCAGTGAAATTGTAGAGCGAAATCGGAGGATTTCGTCATAAATTTCTAAAGAAACTTCTAGCGGAATTTTGAAAAGAAATTCTGTTTATTCTTGAAGGAACTCAACAGGAATGCTCGAAGTTTTTTTCTGGAATAATAGCCAAAGAAATGTCTAGAAGGAAAATTGGAAGAAAAGAAATTTCACAAAATCTTCCCAAAAAACAAATTTAGTGAGGGTTTCTAGATAAGAGAAATACAACATAGAGAAAGATTTCTGAAGATTTTCAGAGTAATTGTGGATTACTTCGAGGAATCTAAAGTTCCCAGGGAAACCTTTCAGATTATGAGATATTCGATCAACCTGCCACTCATACGCCCTAATGTATGATTCCCATCATACCTTTGTAAAATCAAGTTTGAGGTGTCACTGACCCATTTTGAATTAAATTAGAAAAGGCCATCCAGGTCCCGCATAGACCGATGTGGCCAGATTGAACTGGAGGGCAGAACCCTAAAATATTATTCTCATCATTGCTTGTGAAATCATGAAGTTTGAGGTGGCAAGACCTATTTTAGAATCCATTTAGAAATGGCCATCCGTAGGTCCTCCGGATTGTGGCCGGAATATATCCGGGGCAGGAACCTAAAATATATTCTCATCATTGCTTGGAAAATCATGAAGTTTGAGGTGTCGCACGACCTATTTTGCATCAATTAAGAAAATGGCCATTCCGTAGGTCCTCCGGATCGGTTTGAATCGATCCGGTGGGCCAGGAACCCAAAATATCATTCTCATCATTGCTTTGAAATCATGAAGTTTGAGTATGTACGACCTATTTTGATCAATTTAGAAATGGCTATCTGTAGGTCCCTGGATTGCTGGAATCGATCCAACAGGAACCCTAAAATATCACTCATCATTGCTTTGTAAAATCATGAAGTTTGAGGTGTCGACGACCTATTTTGAACAATTTTGAAAATGGCATTCTGTTGGTCCTCGAGATGATGTGGCTGGATTGAACTGGAGGGCCAGGAACCCTAAAATATCATTATCATTGTTTTGTAAAATCATGAAGTTTGTTGTCGACGACCCATTTTGAATCAATTTAGAAAATGGTTCATCTCGTTGGTTTCCGGATTGTGACCGATGTGGCCGGATTGAATCGAGTGGCCAGGAACCCAAAATATCATTCCATCATTGTTTGTAAAATCATGAAGTTTGAGGTGTCGCACGACCTATTTTGACAAATTTAGAATGGTATTAGTTTCCTTTGACCGATGTGGCTGATTGAATGAGTGGGCCAGGAACCTTAAAATATCATTCTCATCATTGCTTGGTAAATCATGAAGTTTGAGGTGTCGTCGACCTATTTTGAATCAAGAAAATGGCCATTCGTTGGTCCCCGGATTGGACCCATGTGGCTGAATTGTACTGAGGGTCAGGAACCTAAAACATCATTCATCATTGCTTTGTAAATAATGAAGTTTGAGGTGTCGACGACCCATTTTGAATCAATTTTGAAATGGCTTATCCGTTTCCTCGGATTGTGACCGATCATCCGAGGGTCAGGAACCCTAATATATCATTCTATCATTGCTTTGTAAAATCATGAAATTTGAGGTGTCGATGACTAATTTTAAACAATTTAAAAATGGCCTTCCGTTGGTCCGGATTGTGACCGATGTGGCCAAGATTGAGTCCAGGCCAGGAACCCTAAAATATCATTCATCATTGGCTTGTGAAATCAATGAAGTTTGAGGTGTCGACGACCTTTTTGACTTAAATAATGGCACTTATTCTGGGGACAACTGACCCCAACGGAATCTGGAATAATTCTGGAATTTACCGTAGATAGCCTCGAAAACTAGTATAAATCAAAATTGGGATCCATGGTCACATGACCTATTTTGAATTAATTAGAAAAGGCCATCCGTAGGTCCCCGAGTATGACCGATGTGGCCAGATTGAACTGAGTGGCCAGGAACCAAAAATATTATTCATCATTGCTTGTGAAATCATAGTTTGAGGGTGCACGACCTTTTAATCAATTAGAAAATGGTCCTTGTAGGTCCTCCGGATTGTGGCGAATGATCCGTGTGGCCAGGAACCCTAAAATATCATTCTCATATCTGTGAAATCATGAAGTTTGAGGTGTCGCACGACCTATTTTGCATCAATTTTGAAATGGCCATTCCGTAGGTCCTCCGATTGTAGCCGGAATCGATCCGTGTGGGCCAGGAACTAAAAAATATCATTTCATCATTGCTTGTAGAATCATGAAGTTTGAGGTGTCACGACCTATTTTGAAACAATTTGAAAATGGCATTCCTGGTCCTCGGATTGTGGACCGATGGGCTGGATTGAATGGAGGGCCAGGAACCCTAAAAATATCATTCTCATCATTGGTTGTAAAATCATGAAGTTTGAGTTGTCGCAGACCTATTTTGAATCAATTTGAAATGGCCATTCCGTTGGTTTCCGGATTGTGACCGATGTGGCCGGATTGAATCCGATGGGCCAGGAACCCTAAAAATATCATTTACACATTGCTTTGTAAACCGAAGTTTGAGGTGTCGCACGACCTATTTTGATAAATTTAGAAAATGGCTATCTGTTGGTCCCCGGATTGGGACGATGTTGGATTGAATCCGAGTTAGAACCTTAAAATACTATTCTCATCATGTTTGTAAATCATGAAGTTTGAGGTGTCGCACGACCTATTTTGAATCAATTTAGAAAATGGCCATTCGTTGGTCCCGGATTATGACCGAGGGCTGAATTGTACCCGAGGGTCAGGAACCCTAAAAACATCATTCATCATCATTGCTTTGTAAAATAATGAAGTTTGAGGTGTCACGACTAATTTTGGAATCAATTTTGAAAATGGCATTCCGTTTCCCCGATTGTGACGATGTCGGATTGTATCCGGAGTGGGTCTGGAACCCAAATATATCATTCCCATCACGTTTGTAAAATCAGAAATTTGAGGTGTTTCGCACGACTAATTAACAATTTAAAAATGGTTTTCCGTTGGTCCCCGATGGTGACCTGATGGCCAGATTGATCTCGAGTGGCCAGGAACCCTAAAAAATATTTCATTCGCATCATCTGCTTTGTAATCATGAAGTTTGAGGTGTCGCACGACCTGTTTTGACTTAAAATTGTAAATGGCCACTTATTCCGAACTGACCCACGCGAATCCTGGAATAATTCTGGAACCGTACTGTGGATAGCCCTGAAACTAGTATAAATCAAAATTGAT
>NC_085140.1:109505781-109568763 GCF_024139115.2 Armigeres subalbatus | reverse complement strand
TACAACAATGTTTTAAAATAAATATACAAATATTCAAAATCAATATCTTTTTCGTCATCATACATTCATCATATTTTACCCGATAATCGTTTAGATCGTCGGGTCTTCCGTGGCGGCTTCCAAGCAGTCGCTAGCTCTCTCTTCGGAGCTTTCCTCCAGTAGATTTCAGATTAGTCTTTTTGCTGACATTTCCACATTAGATTTCCAGCGCTTCCAAATCAATAACAAGCTGGTCATCATCCGTCTTCTCTGCACACCTAAGTGGTCGCTGCATTCGCTGCTGGCTGAGCTGAGATGCCTTCGTCATCGCTGGACGCTGAATGAACGAATATTTTGTTGTTTACGTCCGATCGGAGAAATTCCGATAGGGTAGGAATGCAGCACGGCTCGGGTTGTTCCATAATGAACTGTTTCACTGGTTTAGGATTACACGATGTTGTTGGATTCTTGACGACTGATGATAGATTTTTTTACTCGGAAGCATTTTATAATCAACAGGTATGAACTAACGGATGTTTGGCACAAGTTACCCATGAGATCTGTATGAGGAATACAACAATTAAAATGGTAGAAGACAGCCATGTTGTGTACGTACCTGCAGCTATTTTATTTTATTTTTTTACCTCTTGATCAGAAATATCGTACAAAAGAATTCTACCTGCACCAACATTGTCAAATTTAATTTATCTTACAATAATCGTTTGACAATCATCACACCTGAAATTAGAAAACAAAAAAAAATCAATTGATTTCTCAACACGTCTATGTCTTATGCGACTTTTTGGCGCACGTGATTATAATCACGTATATGCACGACTGATTATAACTATTATAATATATGCACGCCTGATTACAGCTATCTTATCACCCGCTACATATCTACAATAGTGCAATCCGAATGCTGGAAGCTGGAGCTTCAGTATTAATAACCATGATGAATTATTTTAAGTACCATGATGCGATCATTATCAATAAGATGAAGGTACATCAGACACTATATCACTATCGAATCTGAATGCTATTTTGCTAATCAAGTTTTAATAGTACACAAATAAATATAAGATTGCCAGTGGCTGCCTTGATATTACGGCAAATGTGACATATATGTTATGATCCTTCACGTGTCTTTTTTATTAAATTATTTGTCTGGTTAATTCATTTAAATAAAATTATTATAAAAACTAAATTATTATTCATTTTATGTGTCACGTAAAATACCGAAACGTTATTTTGCTTCCATTCGTCTGTGTGCCTAATGGTCTTAGATTGCTGTCTTAACTATACTACCACCTTGTCAGTTAACGAAAGATCTAGTCAGAGGCTTGAGTAGCTGCTTCCAAAAACTGCCTGATCCTTCTAACATGTACGACTTTCTTGGCCAATCGATTGTATGAATCTTTTCTCTCGTGTTGATATGCAACGAGTGCTGAGTTCGTTACGAAAGCCAAGCTAGAGGCAATACACTAACCCCACAATCATGGGTCACACACTAATATTAGTCATTTCAATTTAATCAACATGCTAATTGAAGTGACTAATTATTGTTACAAAGAGACCCATATAAGTGGGGTCAGTATACCACCACTGACTATTTTCAATGCCCATTGTTAATAGATCGAGTGAGACCTAATCGAATATAACGAGAGGCTTCACCGTTGTGAGCGAGCTTTTGGTCAAGTACATGAACAAGGAAGGCATACCATTGACTGTCATGAAGCTAACGAGAGGAGTGATGACTGCTTCATAAACATTTGTTCTGTGCTTCTATAGGTAGATAACATGTTTTTGATAAACGACTACCTCAATCGGGGTAAGAATATTATATCAATGTAGAGAACAATTGAGCAGGTATACCCAAAAGATTTCAAGAAATATAGACGGGTAGCTAAATGACCAATGAATCGTCCATGTATTATTCTAAATGATTTTTTTCTCCTTATTGGCTGTCTGTCTCCTTTTGTTAGGACGAATTCAATGTTTACCTCCTTAAACCGAAATAATAAACAAACATTACTAATTACTTTTGGTGTGGAATTCATCTCTCTTGAAGTGTGGCAAAGGGTATGCAATAAACATATGCGGTATTTCGAAAAAAAAATGTTTCAGGTGGTTCGAAACGAAATTCCGCGGAATTCGAACATGACGAAATCTGATTTTTTGATTTCGTTTCGTTTCGTAGAATATAAAAATTTCGCAAGAAAAAACGAGCTTCTAACGAAATTTAACGGAATTCTGCGAAATATCGAAACAAATTTAAACTTAAGCCATACTTTATATTATCAAAAGTTTTGGCTGCGCCGCTGAACTAATTCATAAATTTTATGTTATACAATTTTTTCTTTTACGCTTACTTCTTCTTTTTCTATGACTCTACTTTCCAACTGGAACTTGGCCTGCTATTAGCACTCCCTCAGATATTAATTGAAAGTTTTCTATGACCGCCATTGCATGTGTATTAAATAAGTATCTTGTGTGGCAAATACAAAGGATACACTATGCCCAGTGCGACGATCCAACCCGAAACAAACCAGACGAGAATCGAACTCACCATCTCCGGATTGAAATCTCGCCTTTGCTCGCGCAAGACTACTTGAGACGCTTACTCATAATCATCAGAATCGACAAATACGTATTTAGTTTTCTTAGAAGGCCCCAAGGAAGAGTTAAGAAGGCCCTAAGGATAACTGAGGTAAGCAATGACCGGCATCTTTATTGGTCATGAATTGGAAACTCCGAAGCAAATACAATAATAAAGCTCGCTCCACTTAGTATTTGGTCATTTCTTTCCAATCACTGCGGTGCATCTGGTAGCCGTACCGAGGAGTAAAATACATCACATCTTTGCGGAGGGTTTGTTTAATTTATGGTGAAAGTTTTATCAGTATTGATGCTCACGTTCAAAAGTTATCAAAAAATGGAAAGCGAGAGATGGGAACAAATTTTGCACACTCACGTAGGCACACATGGTCAGGAGGAATAATTTCAAAGTATCTAAAATTACCGAAATTGACTGTAAATACTGGCAGACAACCGTCGAAGTAGAACATTGTTCGGGGTAGTAACCTTTAGCGTTTTGGAGCAGTCACCCCCGACGTACCCGCGAATACTTGACTCAGTCTGAGACTTTGGTACCACGTCTTCGCTGGGACGCCCTCGGTCGATTGACCTTGTCGAGTCCGCTAATTTGGGCCTCAGTCTGGGTACACCTCGACTCGGATTTCACGGGTGTTCACTTGCCTCGACAGCCCTCTCCAGCTTGGCGTCCAACATCGACTTTCGAAGTTTCAGCAAACTCCTCTTGAGGTCCTTACTGATATTAGCTTCGATAAAGTGATGATGGCGTCCAGCTGTTCCGTCGCCACCTCGAAGGCTGAAAGCCCATCGCCCCCACAAGCCATGGGCCGTCCATAACCCTTACTGGCGTAGCGGAGAGTTTATGACCCACGCTGGCGCTGCGCATCGAGCTGCCGACTATTGCCTCTGACCTGCTGGTTAGAACAACCCACCTCTTGCAAGGGGTTGTCGCCTACACTAATTGAAGAATTGACTTGGTTTTCCATTTTGGTCCTACGAGTTGCTCGGGAAAGAGGTCCACCGTTAAAGACCTGGTCATTATTTCACCCCCCTGGCCATGCATCCCTCGGCACGGGTCGCTTAACGCCTTGGGATTAGGGGTTAGGGACGATGGTGCCCAGGCTGCACTACCAGCTATAACTAAACCCTTAGCTGGCGGTCGATTGTCATCGGAAGACCCGTGGAAGCGTGAGTTTGAAACTGTGAGGACCGAGCTGTGAGGTCGCTCTCCCCAGACGTCAACACACCATTTCGCATCCCAATGTGTATGTGTGTCCGCAAAATATTTTTTTTTGTCTTTATTATCGAGACTTTCAGCCCGAGGCTGGCTCTCTCGTAACCGCAAAATAATCTCCTAATATATAAAATATATAAAATAATCCTTAACGATTTGCTCGCAACAAGTTGCATTCGACGCGGAATCTAGTCCCATTTAATTTCGTATTGAAAATTGGCCCAATAGGAATAGGGCTTCGAAATTTTTAAAATATATTTTTTCAAAAAATTCTCACTCTCTTTTAGGCACTTACTTAGCCGATTTACTCGCATTCAACGCAGAATCTTGTCCCATTGTTTCGTATTGAAAATTGAACAGATTGGACTATGAATTTCGAAGTTATGGCCAAAATTCGTTTTTTACATAAAAAACACATACAAAATTCTTACTCGATTTCCGGGAATTCCTTTTAACGGATTTGTTCGTAACAAGTTGCATTCGGCGCGGAATATTGTCCCATTGATTCGTATTGAAAATTGGCGGAATCGGACTATGGGATTCGGAGTTATGGCCAACATATTTGTTCACAAAAAATCTCGCTCATTTTTACATTACGCTCCCGCCGATTCGCTCGCAACAAGTTGCATTCGACGAAGTATCCTGTCCCATTGTTTCATTGCAAATTGACCGAATCGAGCTAGGCCCAAGTTTTGGCCAAAATACTTTTTCATACCAAAGTGCGTAGAATTACTCACTCGAAAAAAAACTAGAAAGGCACCATCACCGGTGGTTTAATCTGTTTTTTTAAACAGCTCTCTTCTCTTTTCTGCGTTATTTTATTTACTTCCAGGATAATTTAGGAATTGCATACCTAGCTCTCATAGAGTTACTTTTCAGTTTAGGAGATCTCTCCAAATTAGTTCCACAGAGACCTCTCGCTCTGGTTTATTGGGTCGTAGACATTTTCGCTCCAACAATCTTGCATTGACAGAGTCCAGAGTTCGTATTGGAGACCGAATTATTTTAGGTAAAGAGACCTTTCGCCCTGGATATCTCTTGTAGCTATTTTCTTTTCAAGTAATCGACAAATGCATAGTTCACCAGTACTTGACGTTTTATTGACTCTTTCCTGCCGATATCTTCTATTCATTTGAGTACCAAAATCAGGAGAACATTGATAGTTTCACGCTTTCAAGAAATGAATAAAATATTATTTCCTGTTGTCACAATTACTTATTGTGAGTTAGGTACGCCAATTAGAAGAAGAAGAAGAAGAAGTATCTTAATCTCTGACTAAATTTGCTGCTGAATGAGATAAACTTTGGATGAATTTCCGTTTATTTTTCAAATTTGACAAAATTTAAACAAATCAACATTAATATTTGAACAAGCAAGCTGCCAAAAAAGAACTCAAAACAAGTATAATAACAAAACCAACTTAATTCACCGAGATGATACAGCCTTTCTCGCATTTAGCCAAGACACCAACCTTATATGGAGCTAATATAGTTCGATGAACCATTTTCTTAATAACTTCGTTATTATCGTTATCGTAATTAAATTCAATAGTGATCAACTAGGATGGCCAGTCGAATGCAACTTGTTGCGAGAAAATCGTAAAGATTACATGTGTATATATGATGTACATAAAAGTTGTCTAATGTTTTCTTAGTTTTTGTGCACACACATACACACGGACAGACAGACATGTGCTCAGTTCCTTGTGCTGAGTCGATTGGTATATAGCACTAAGGTCTCTCGAGACTATATAAAAAGTTCGTATTCGAGGAAATGATAGCCTTTCGCTTCAACTTTGGCGAGAAAGGCAAAAATTAAGCTCATTACCTATAGTTATGTGATAAGCGATCTTATTTTCTTGATTAATCCATAGTTTCTTGTTCGAAATTTTGCTATACATTGTTGAAAACAGATAATTCCACTAGCGGTCATGATGTTTTTCTCGAAACAATCCAGCATCATCGCTTCAGCGTAAGAGATGCCTTATACCACAGACAAACAGACGTAACACTGATGAAATTCGTCGTCCATGCGTTGAACGGTCGTTTTAAATTAAAATAATTACTCATTTCACACCTAGAGACGCGCGCATCGTTTACCTGGATTTACATCTAACACTAGCGCCTTCTGTTGACATTGTCGTACTAAATAACATATCATGCAACATGCACGCGAGATGGTAATAAAGTAACTGGGGATGTTTTTTTAGAAAATTGTTCTAACTATAACGTCTGTTTGTCTGTGCTTATACGTTCTACATGTAGCAGTACTCGTTTTAAAAATATGAAAAAAGCTATGATTTCACTTACGGGGGAAATATTTACAAAACAATTAAAAAATTATCAATGTTCCCCCGGATTATGGTGCCTATACCTTCGTTCTCTATATTGGTATATTATTTGTACCCGATTGTGGTAGTTGTTCGCCTAAAATTGTTATCTACCCATTGAAAGCACGGAAAATTGTCGAAGAAGCAAGCACTTTTCTCTCAACTTTATGACATCCGGATGGTACGCCTTCTTTCGTTCTGGAACATAGTAGGTACGGCCGGTATTTCGTGCTTTATGTAATTCCGTCATAAGCTCAAAAACCAATAAAGAGACACAGTTTTGCTATAACTCAATTCGTTTCCAAACGAGGGTTCAGGGGAATGTCCTGATATGGGGAGTTATAAAATGTACGTTGCTTTGAGCCTATGACGAGAATTAGACCCGACAGATATACTTGCCGTAACCCTATGAACTCGAAGCTCACTCACCGTGGTGTCGCCAGACGTTATAACCGATTAGGCACCACTCGGTAATAACAGTGGGCTTTGAAAACAGTGGTGTTATTGCCCCAAGCTTGTCTGTGAATCGTACAGAATCCTGCATATGCATATCAACACTAGTAAAAAGCGTAATAGGAGCGAATAAATTTGGCCAAAAAAGCCACGTATAGATGTAATTAACTAGTTCTTCCGTTGACCGGCAGGAAGGCAGGAAGTTTACAAGACAGAAATCTACGACCCAGACAACCACACATCGCATAAGAATGCACGATCAAAATCGTTTACCGATCCAGTTTCATCAGATTCGCATTGTTGTGCAAAGCTCATCAGTTTATTTATAAATTTTCCGCACAGTAATATTTTACGAGTTTATTCCAGCTTCATTTGTTGACATCGATATTCCTGCAATCAAACTCACATGAAATCGGATTATCTGTCAAACAGAGTTGTTATCACAAACCACATCGCACTAACGAACAAACTCGATAAAAATCGTGCACATCGTATCACTTCCGTGCAACGTCGGATAAGAAATACACTTATATCGCCTCCACTTTTGTACGTAAAAGTGTTTTCGACTGGTAAGCGATGAAATTTAGTGCATAGGCATCGCATAACAGAAAAACAATTCTATTATGCTAGTACACCAGTCGCAGTTCGACGAACATTGACTCCACCCCCAAAAACGCTTCGGTTGCTGCTTTGTTGGAACGTGTGTAGTGTTCGAACAACCATTTGACAGTGGCGGCTCGGTTGGGAAAAACGGTTTGATTTTGGTTTGAGTTGTCGGGGTGGAGCAAGGTTCGCCGAACATGTTTGAGCATTTAGTGAAGTTGACAAACCCATATTTTTGATGGTTGGTGCTCGAGTTGGTGCTTCGGTCGTTCTGTGTGATATTGTTGGTCGAATAAATTGATTGTTCGTGTCGGTGTTGATAAAATTGATGAATGTTTGAATAAACGGGAGGTGGAGTCAATGTTGGTCGAACTGTTGACGTGTGTACGTTCCATTATGCATGCATTCTGTTGTCTGGGGATTGACGAATAGGAACAAAATATCGATAATCTGTGAACATTTTACGTGGCACATAAGGCTTATTTTTATTATTTCTTTTCGAGATTAATAACATGGGACAACTTGCTCATACGTAGGATTATTGAAAGAGTAAAGTAAAGAGTAATGATTAGGTCAAATGGAGATTTTTCAACTAAAATTCTTCTTCACAATAATAAATTGTTTTGAAAACTAATAACAAAATTACGATAATTGAAAGTTTTGATGCTTTGTTTATTGACATTGAGCGTGAACCACTTAAATGTTGTATCGTGAACAAGGCATAGAAATGTTGAGAAATCCAAATAATAAATATATGAATATTTATCAATATTGCTAAAGTCAATAATTCAATCAAATCGGACTTTGATGATTGAATCGATATTTGACGCTAGCTTCAATACTTAGGAAGATTTAACAAAGATATAAAAATCAGGTACGTTACAAGTCTATACAACTTTGTTAGGACATTTGTATCCGTCTAACAGTTTATGATGGGTAGAAAGAAGAGCATTCTCCAGTTCATACCTGTTGATTATAAATGTTGCCGTCAATGCGCATATTCATCATCAATCTTTAATCTAACAACATCATACAATTCAAAACCACTGAAATATCCAATAATGGAGCCAGCTGTATTCAACCCTATCGGAATTCCTTCGATCTGAGGTGAAACTGTACAAAATATTCGTTCATTCATCATCCAGCGATGACGAGGAGTTCATCAGCTCAGCAAATATAGCGATGATCAACAAATCTAGCGACCGAATGGAATCGTGCAACGAGGAAGAAGACGACAATGGCCAGCTTGTGATTGACTTGGAAGCACTTGAAAGTTTCAGCGCAGAAACGCCTTCGACGAAGGGTAATAATAGAGTCCTGAAAACTATAAGGAGGAAATTCTAAGAGGAGAACCAGTGATTCATTGGAAGGTCCGCCACGAAAAACTGCGATCACAACGTTTGTCTGGAAAAGTGTACGAGGGAATGTATGATGAACAGGATATGTGATGTTAGATTTTAGTTTTATATTTGTTTTAAAATGTTGTTGCGAATAAAATTGACGTTTGAATTTCAAAGACATATTACTCTTTCATTAAGGAACCCCAGAATTACTGCTAAATATGTTTAACTTGTGACCAATGCTTGGTGTCACCATAATTTCAGTGCTAGTTTTATTACGATTGTACATGCAAAAAATTTTCGCGTGTCATGACTTATTCTATCAAATTTTATAGCTTCTCTTGCATTGCAACCCTGACTAATAATGGTAATGGTTTTAACATAACCGCGAGTAGACGTAGGACTTGTATAAATTTTTAGGAAGGAACTTTTAGAGAATTACCCCATCCACACATTACATCAAACATTCATTCAAGAAATTATCCAAACAATCCTCCAGGGATTCAAACTAGAAATTTCTTCGAGAATTTCTTAAGTAAATCCTCTAGCAATTGTTTCATGAAATCTTTCAGGACCTCCTTCGGATTTTCCCACAAAACAAAATCAGCTGCAATTCTTCTAAAAGAAGAATATCTCGCCGTCATTAATGGAATTTTCTAAGGAATACATTGAGAAGTTCCTGGGGAATTTTCAAAATAAATTTCACAAGGAATTTTGGAGAAATATCCGGGGAGTTCATAGAGGGGTTTCTAGAAGAATTCTCGAAGTAAAATCCGTAGAAATTCCTGGATAATTTGGGAGGATTAGGGACATTCTGGAGAAATTCCTGAAGGAATTTAGCAGAAACTATCCAGAAGAGTTTCGATTTATTGACGAACTGATGGGGATAGTACATGGAGAATTTTTTAGGGATTTTCGGCAGTAGTTTCTGAAAAAGTTTTATGGGGGTTGATGTTGAAAATGTACTCTTAAGATTAAAGAATTTTGGCGAAAGCAGTTTTAAGAAGTATCAAAAACGTTCCTTGCACAAAGATTTTGATTAGTCTGATGTAGGAGCAAAACACGCTATTATTGAGACTGCTACCGCTCAGTGAATTTAAGCTTTTCAGTGGGAGTTATCATAATATTTCATTGAATATATTCCAGAGATGTCTTTGAAGAAATTTTCGGAAGAATTTTTATTTGAATTCTTTGTAGGAATAACCGGAAGAATTTCTGAAGTAACTCTTTCAGGAATTTGAAATTATTATGAAGCAATACGTAACTGAACGTAGAAGTACACTGATCTAAATAGACCTACTCATCTTTAACATTCGAAGCCATATTGTTTTCTTTGACCCACATGAGTCAACTTTCCGAGCAAAATTTTTCGACCTAATGTTAGGACAATCTAAGCATCAATCAATTGATCAAACATTGAAGCACTTTCATAATAAGAATTTTCGCAAATTCGAGATTTCTTCAATCTGTTTCCTTGTGTAACCTATCGTATTTGATTCATGCTTAATTTTTCGCATCGAACACAATCACCTTCAACATGAGAATAAGGTCCTTCGTAATGCTTTGCTGTTAACCCTAATATACCCGATACCCAAACATCCAATATAACGACTGCTGACATTGTTGGATGGATCAACTCGACAGGCAAAGGTACTACTGGCGACTGCTGTCGTAATTGTTGAAGACAACAGTTGCTATCGCTATCCAGCTCGCGCTTTTCTAGACTCTGGATTGGAGAGCAACTTCGTAACAGAAAGACTCAGTCAACGGATGTCAGACGCAGCAAGGTAAATGTCAAGATCCATGGAATTGGCAATTCAGTTACCAAAGTTAGGCGGCAGCTGGAGGCCACCGTTCGATCGAGGCTGACGAGGTCTCGCAGAGCATGAGTTTCCTCGTTCTACCTAAGGTAACCATCAACCTACCGACTTCATCGAGGAGTGGATCGTACCAGATGAAGTCGAACTGGCCATCCATCGTTCAATGTGTCCATTAGTGTGGACATGTTCCTGGGAATTGAATCATTTGTCAATTTCTTCAGAAACGGGGTCAGATTTTGTTGGGAGAGCGACTGCCGGCCCTTAATTAGTCCGTTTTCGGTTGGGTCGTTTGAGGAGGTTCCCAAGCAATCGCAGAATATCAGCTGCTTCGTGTCGGCTTCAGAATGCCCAGAAGAATTAGTAGCCCAATTTTGGTCCAGCGAGTAAGTCGAAGTTAGGAGCCCTTTGTTCGAACGGTCCGACGTGAGGAGGACGGCCATTATACAGTTTTGTTGCCAAAGGATGAAGACATTTTGAATCGAATTAGCGTGTCAAGGGGCTTCGTAGTTCGTCGTCTTCAAAGTACGCAGCGCAGGTTAGCGAAGGATGTAGCGCTTCGTGGCCAATACTGCTCTTTAATGGAGGAGTATCTTCAACTCGGTCACATGACCAAGGTCGAGATTGCTCGAATTCAACCGAAACGCTGCTATCTACCACACCACGCGGTAGTTAAGGAAGCCAGGACTACTACCAAGGTTCGAGTTTTTTTTCCAAGTTCGTTTATTTGGTAGGCTCAGGCGTGTATAACACTTTACGGAGCCATATTTCTTTGTGATATATACAATCAATGTCATTTTTTCAGTTAGTAAGAGAGGGATAGGAGCCAGCGTACTCGTGGTGACTCGAGGTTAGTTTACAATATTAAATGATGGACGAGGCTTAGGATTCGGAATCAAGGAATTTCGGCTGCTGATCCGGGCATTTGGCGTAAGGGACGATGTGGTGTGTCGTCGTGCTCGAGGATTGGTTCTACTGGGAGCGTCTTCCGGATGGCCTGAGTAACGGAGATCTACGGAACATAGAGACAGAGACAGTACAAAAAAAAAAACTTTGACAGAAGAAGAAAAAAAAATTAGATTTTGATGTCAGAATCACAAATGAAACTATAAATGGCCTGCATATAGAGCGCATCACGATCCCCCAAAACACCTCGAATTTCCCTGAAGGGTTGTTTACCTCGGGCCACTAGGGTATCCAATAGTCGCTCTCTGGAGGCGTCATTTTCCGAGCAGAACCAAACTACGTGATCGATGTCATCATAACCGGCTCCGCACCTACATAAGTTGCTATCGACAAGGTTTATTCTGTACAGATGTGCGTTTAGTGAATAGTGATTGGACATAAGTCTCGACATCACGCGAATGAAGCCTCGACTTAAGTCCTCACCTCTGAACCACGCTCGCCCAGAAACTTTTGGAACTATGGAAAATAGCCACCGTCCGAGTTAATTGTGTGTCCAATTCCTTTGCCAACTTTGAAGAGAACTCTGACGGACTAATGGGAAAAACTCGTTACTCGAGAATTGTCTATCATAAACCTCACCTTCCTGTGCGCCCACCATTGCCAGCGAGTCTGCCTTCTCATTGCCGTAGATTGAGCAGTGAGATGGGACCCAAACAAAGGTAATCTTGAATGATCTTTCGACCAAAACACGCATCTGCTCTCTTATGTTTGTAAGAAAGTAAGATGCGTGCTTAACAGGTTTCATCGACCGGAGTGCCTCGGTAGAACTAAGACTATCCGAGAAGATGAAATAATGGTCTACGGGCTGATTTGAAATTATCCCCAAAGCGAAGTTGATTGCTGCCAGCTCAGCAACATAAACCGAACACGGTTTCTGAAGTTTTCGGAAGGTGGTTGAAGTTACATTGAAAACTCCGAAGCCAGTGGATCCGTTAATGCGATAACCATCAGTGAAATATCTGTTGTTGCAATTGACATGTTCATATTTATCAGAAAAAAAGTGAGGGAATAGATATTTGTCGAAGATGATCTGGTATTCCTTGAATAGCATGTTTCATGGACAGATCGTATACAATTGAGGAACTGTCGTTGGTGAAGTGAACTCGAGGGGGATTATAACACGGAAGACAAAGATCTGAAGAAATGTAGTTGAGATAAACTCTCAGGAATCTTGAACGACAAGTTAGTTCAAGCATATTATCGAAGTTATCTAGAACAAGTGTGTTACTTGTTCCACATTTGATGAGTATTCTAAGCGAGAGCTCCCAGTAACGGTGCTTTAAAGGAGTGACTCCAGCAAGCACCTCCAGGCTCATGTTATGCGTTGAATGCATGCAGCCAAGGGCAATACGCAAACAACGATACTGAATTCGTTCCAATTTGATCAGGTGGCAATCAGCTGCTGAGAGGAAGCAGAAGGAGCCATACTCTAAAACAGAGAGAATAGTCGTTCTATAGAGTTTGATGAGGTCTTCCGGGTGAGCACCCCACCATGTTCCGGAGATAGAACGTAGAAAATTGATCCTTTTCCGGCATTTTTGTATCAAATACTCAATGTGGAGTTTCCAGGTACATTTGGAATCAAACACGACCCCAAGGTATTTAGAAGATAAAGATTGGTTGATGTCATCATTCAACAGCTTGAGTTTCAGTTGAGCAGGATACCGCTTCTTAGTAAACACAACCAACTGAGTTTTTTGCGGTGAAAACTCGATCCCTAAATGTCTGGCCCAAACAGTCAGATTATCCAGGGTACTTTGCAATGGTCCTTGCAAGACAGCTGCACATGGACCTCTTAGAGAGACCACGGCATCATCTGCAAGTTGTCTCAGCGTGCATTGTCCTTCCAAACAATTGTCAATATCTTTGACATAGAAATTATAAAGCAAGGGACTTAAACATGAACCTTGGGGAAGGCCCATGTAACTAGTTCTGGAGGTTGTCAGAGTGCCGAGTGTGAAGTTCATTTGTTTTTCTGACAACAAATTGTACAAGAAATTATTCAAAATAACGGGTAATCCATTACTGTGCAGATTGTCTGACAGTACTTCTATGGAAACTGAATCAAAAGCGCCCTTAATGTCCAAGAATACTGAAGCCAATTGCTCCTTGTGCGCAAAGGCCAGTTGTATATCTGAAGAAAGCAACGCTAGACAATCGTTTGTTCCTTTCCTTTTCTAAATCCAAACTGAGTATTTGAAAGCAATGCATTTTCTTCGACCCAATGGTCGACTCTTGAAAGGATCATTTTCTCCAATAATTTTCTCATGCATGATAGCATGGCAATCGGTCGGTATGAATTGTGATTAGACGCTGGTTTCCTAGGCTTTTGAATAGCTATTACTTTCACCTGTCGCCATTCAGGTGGCACAATGTTGTACTCCATGAAACAGTTGTACAGGTCAAGTAATCGTCTTTTTGTGATATCTGGGAGGTTTTTAAGAAGATTGAATTTGATGTTATCGCATCCCGGAGCAGAGTTATTCGATGAAAGAAGAGACATAGAAAGTTCCAGCATTGTGAATGGTCCACCCAATGAACCGGGATCAGTGACTGATTCTCGAAATAGCGGTTCTGCTGGTACGGAATCTGGGCAGACCTTTTTGCGAAGTTGAATATCCATCGATTGGAGTATTCTTCACTCTCATTGGTGGAAATGCGGTTCCGCATGTTGCGAGCCGTTTTCCAAAGTGTTGTCATTGAGGTTTCTCGTGATAGTCCCTCGACAAAACGTCGCCAGTAGCTACGTTTTTTGCCTTGAGAAGATTTTTGAGTTTTCTTTCGAGCCTCAAATACTCTTCAAAAAGCTCTGACCTTCCGTGTTTACGGAAGGCCTTGAAGGCATCAGATTTCTCAGAATACAACTTAGTACATTCATCATCCCATCCAGGAGTGGCTGGTCTTCTTATGACAGATGTACTTGGAACGCGTCGTTTCTGAGCTTCCAGTGCGCTTTTATGAATCAATTCGGTAAGGAATCGATACTCATCCAGTGGCGGAAGAATATCAGTTGATTCAATACCAATTTTTACCGCCGATGCAAATTTTTGCCAGTCAATGTTCTTCGTGAGATCGAAAGGAACATTAACTGGCTCAGATTGTTGATAGCCACTCTTAATTGTGGTGACTATCGGCATATGGTTACTACCATGGGGATCTTGAATTACCTTCCACGTGCAATCTAATGATAGTGAATTTGAACATAAAGACAGATCAATACGGCTTTGTTGACCATTTGGTCCTATTCGAGTTACTTCACCAGTGTTCAAAATATTCAAATTGAAATCGTCACACAAATCATAGAAAATAGGCGCTCTATAATCGTCATACGTTTCGCCCCATCCAATACCATGTGCGTTCATATCACCCAATATCAATACTGGAGATGATAGAAGGGAGACTGCGCTCCAAAAATGTCGACGATTAATAGAGGCATTTGGAGGAATGTACACTGAAGCTATGCAAAGATCTTTATTCTTTACATTTATTTGGCAAGCGACGATCTCTAGGCCATTAACAGTCGGAATGGGAATTCTGTAGAAGGAGTAGCACTTTTGATCCCCAAAAGAACGCCACCATAATGATCATCCCGATCTTGGCGAATAATATTAAAATCGTGGAAGTTGATTTCATCTTCAGAAGAAAGCCATGTTTCACAGAGTGCAAATATATCGCAATCGGAATTGCGAATCAAAAACTTGAACACGTCTAATTTATTTTTCAGACTATGACAGTTCCACTGCAGCACAGTGATTGTATCTTGCATGGCCGTATTATCCATCGAAAGATACAATTTCTGCAAGAAGGGGCCATGAAACAGTCAATTGCTTCAGATAACTTTCTACTGTTGGTATAAAGAGGTCAATGAGTGGCCTCAATGAATTCGGAATATTGAACAAATTCAAGAAACGGTCCACGAGGTCCTTAAAGGAGATCAATCCTCGCTTGGACGGAATATTTTTTCTGGAAGTGCGAATTGCATTTTTTCTTTCATTGATTCTCCCAACCGGATGTTTCTTGGAAACATCGGTTTTAGGCAATGGCGGGAATGTCTTGCTGCAACTAGGATCCAAAGGAGCAGTGAAGACAGATTGCTTCGGGATTTTAAATAATCCCCCATTACCTTCAGATTTTGGCAAGCTTTTATGGATGACTTTTGTTCTCTTACGGCGCGATCCCGGGGAAGACGGTTGCTTCCTCTTTTCGGGCACGTGTATCCATATCAGCTACGTCGGAGTCCACTTCATCAGTGGCAATAGAATCGTAGTAATCACTTACTCGAACGGCAGCTGAAATAGCAGCCGTGGCGGTGGTTGTGGCGGATGTGTCTTGCGACTTAACTATTTCCGCATACGACTGCTTGGAGCGCTGTACCAACGAGCGCTTCACTTTTTGGGTGCGCTTTTTGTACACCGGGCATTCTTGCAAACCATGGGGAGGATCCATGCCACAATAAGCGCACTTTGTAGCTTGTTGTTGACAGGACTCCTCCCTATGCTTTTCAAAACATTTGCCACAACGGGGCTTGTTGTCGCAAAACTCGGCAGTGTGCCCCAACTGTTTGCAGTTGGTACAATTGAACACCCTCGGCACAAAAAACGCACCGGAAATAACATATTTTCAATATCTACATATTTTGGGAGAATCGAACCGGCGAACGTCACCCGAAGCGAACCTGACTTAGAATACACTCTTTTACCATCTACCATGGTAGCTGAATGCAACTCCTTGCAATCCAGAATATCCACAGTAGACTCCATTGCATTCTTTAAGCGGCCTTTTCCCGCAAGTACATCCTTGCAAGTCAGGCTCGCTGCGTTGATCACACCTTCGATTTCGACCTCCCGCGAGGGGGCATAAACCAAATATTCAACATTGTAGGTCTTGTCTTTAGCGATTTCGTTTGCATCCTTGTATGTAGGTGCGGTTATGCGTAGTTTGTTCCGATTTACCTGATGGAAATCAGTTTTCGGAAAACGACGCGTCAAATCTTGCTTAATGCCGAGAAAATCTAGGCTTTTCACTTTCTGCCGAAAGTAAACAACCCAAGGCCCAGGAGAAGATGCATGGTAGAATCGTGTGCGACCACCATCTTTGGGAGGCCCACTGCCCTCCGCAGTCTCCGCCTCCATTATCACCTCGCAAGGTGTTGGAAGTATAGTTATTACAAGCTAAGAACTAATAACTATTAACTAATTAGAAAAAAATAACTAATAAAAAAAACCTAATTCAAACTATTCTAATCAGACCCACTCTGTGGGAGAACAATACAACAATCTTTGCCACTTATCTGCGGCTGCTGCTGTAGGTAGCAGCAGTAACAATAGCCTGCTTCACTGGCGTCGCCAGAAGCAGCTACTTCCACTCGCCGACAGTGATCGCCTTGGATCCGTAGGTAGGATACGCACCACACAATAGCACTCGCACTACCGAACACAATCCGCGATGAGACACAGCACACACGTCTGGCTCGTTCGAACTATCGGCACGGAATGAAGGTTCGAGTTGTGTTCAACGCTTCAAGCGAAACGTCAACTAGGGTGACATTGAATGACGCACTGCTAGTGGGACCCATCATTTAAGACGATCTACGATTGATCATCACACGGAGTCGGACGAAACAGGTGATACTTGTGGTGGGTGTCGACAAAATATTTCGACAGGTCCTGGTTTGTGAGGAGCATAGATCCTTGCCAGCCATTTTGTGGAGGTTGTCTTTGGAGGAAGAAATCACCGCGTTTCAATTGAATACCGTCACGTTTGGCACGAAACCAGCACCTTTTTCTGCTACAAGGGTTTTGAAGCAGCTCTCAGACGCCGAGGAAGAGAGGTTTCCGTTCACTGTCAATGCAGTTCGGAAGGACAAGGTAATGGGCGACGTGATAACTGGCACAAACAAGATGGATTTGAGGAAGCAGTTGCAAGGTCTAATGATAGCTGGGGGATACAAGCTCCAGAAGTGGGCAGAATCCAGAATCATCTGCGGGCGCTGCATGGAGTTTCAGATGCGGATTTAGTAATACCGTCCACGGAGATTTGTCTTATTCCAGATACATCGGTAAATACGCTCGGTCTAACTTGGATGCCGGGTACTGATACTGTCCGATTCCAATTCAATGTTCTGCCGTTGAATGAAGCAGAAACACTGACCAAGGGCAAGGTTCTGTCTATTATCGCCACCCTATTCGATCTGCTAGGCCTGATTGGTGCTGCGATTTTGGCGTATAAGGTGTTTATGCAGATGTTGTGGACTCTGAAGAACGGGGTTTAAGAACGGTTGGATTGGGATCAGCAGCTTACCAAAGCGGTGGATGAGACATGGCGATCGTTTCATCAAAAACTCAGAATACTCATTCAGATTAGGATCAGCCGATGCGTCATTATTCCGGAGGTAACACGGATAGAACTCCATTGTTTCTCGGCCATATGGCCAAAATGGAAGGTAGCACCGTTGAAGAGCCAGACAATCCCGAGGTTAGAGTTGTGTGGTGCACTTTTGACGGCGGAGATGTATGACAAGGTGAAGAAGGCCATCAGACTCCCATTGCCTCTACATTTCTGGACGGACTCTACCTGTGTGCAACGGCAGCTACGCCATTCACATGGAGCCCGTATGTTGTTAACAGGTGCGCGAAAATTCAACGGTTGACGGAAGGTTTCCAGTGGCACACTGTTACAGGTGTTCAAAATCCAGCGGATCTTATCTCCAGAAAAATCACACTGCAACATATTGCCGAGAACAGTTTCTGGTGGCATGGTCCTGGTTGGCTGCTAGAAGGACAGGAGAAATGGCCGAAGCTGAGAAACGCCATACCGTAACGCAGCCATGGCAACAAGCACGGATGCGTTCATCGATGAGTACGTTGGCATGTGCTCAAACTATTCCATGTTGATTCGGTTCACTGTTATCTGGCAACAATCCAATCAATTTACTCAAGATGCCGAAGGAGGATCGGAAAGTTGAACAGACTCACTCGGCAAGTCTAGCCTATGAGTGGAAGGCTTTATCGGAAGTGATTCCAGTTTCACGGAAGTTGCAGCTACGTTGGTATCATCCGTACATGTCGCTGGAGGGTATGATTTGCCTCAGCGGTCGGTTGCGGCATTGATCAGAGTCGGAGGACTTCAAACATCCTATTGTATGTATGCCGAAGGGTCATCAACTGACTCGATTACTGTTCGAGGATTACCATAAACGGTTGCTACATGTTGGACCGCAACTGCTGCTTATCACTGTTCGGTAGAAATACTGGTCGTTAGAAGGAAGGAGTACCGCACGGCAGGTGGTTTATCGCCGCCACAAGTGGTTTCGAGCAAAACTGTCTTCAGTGAAGCAGTTCATGGGTGAACTGCCAGTAGAAAGAGTTACGGTAGCTCGGCCCTTTTTGGTGAACGGAAATAGATTATCCAGTCCAGTGTATGTTAGATTAGGTCCCAGACGAACCACTGTTAAGGCATATGGTGCTGTTTTTGTGTGTCTGCCGACCAAACCGGTGCACCTTGATTTGGTCTCGGACCTTTCCACGGACCGGTTTATTCGAGCACTGCGAGGTTTGGCCAGAACGAAGGCAAGACGAGGAAGGTGTTCAGAAAAATTCTCCGGCACCAATTTTGTGGGTGCTCGGAAACGGTTTCAAGAGCTACTACGAATGCTGAAGGGCAAGGACCACAGCGAGAAGGTTAACAATCACTGCCTTGAAGAAGGCATACGATGGCCTCTGGGAGGCTGCCGTTCGCTCCACCAAATACCATCTCCAAAGAGTCACCGGACACAATCCGGTGTCCATAGAAGACATGACTATAACTCTGTTGGTCCACGAGTTCTAAACTCTCGACTCCTTACTGATTTCTCAGCCGACCCAAATAGCTTGGAGCCACTTACCATCGGCTCACTTCTTGGTTGGCGCGTCTCTGCAAGCACTATCTGAATTAGATGTTCCAACGATTCTTGTCAATCGTTTCACACAATTACATGTGGTAAAAGGAGGTTTCCGAGCCTCTCTAAAGAAGGCTTTCGAACCTATCGAAAGAAAGCTACCGAGCCTCTTGAAAGAAAGCTTCCGAGCCTCTTGGAAGGAGGCTTCCGAACCTCTTGAAAGGAGGCTTCCGAGCCTCTCGAAAGAAGGTTTTCGAGCTACTTGAAAAGAGACTTCCGAACCTCTAAAAAGGATGCTTCCGAGCCTCTTGAAAGGAGGCTTCCAAACCTCGTAAACGGAGGCTTCCGAACCTCTTGAAAGGAGGCATCCGAACCTCTTGATAGGAGGTTTCCGAACCTCTTGAAATGAGGCTTTCGAACCTTTTGAAAGGACGCTTCCAAACCTCTTGAAAGGAGGCTTCCGAGCCTCTTGAAAGGAGGTTTTCCAGCCTCTTGAAAGAAGGTTTACGATCCTCTTGAAAGGAGGTTTCCAAGTCTTTTGAAAGAAGGTTTTCGAGCATTTAAAAAAAGGTTTTCGAGCCTCTGGAAAGGAGGCTTCCGAGCCTCTTGAAAGGAGGTTTTCGATCTTCTTGAAAGGATGTTTCCGAGCCTCTTGAAAGGAGGCTTCCGAACCTCTTGAAATGAGGCTTCCAGTATTTTTGAAAGGACGCTTCCGAACCTCTTGAAAGAAGGCTTCCGAACTTTATGAAAGGAGGTTTTCCAGCCTCTTGAAATAAGGTTTACGAACCTCTTGAAAGGAGGATTCCGAGTCTTTTGAAAGGAGGTTTTCGAGCATTTAAAGAAAGGTTTTCTAGCCTTTGGAGAGGAGGCTTCCGAGCATCTTGAAAGGAGGCTTCCGAACTTCCTGAAAGGAGGCTTCCGAACCTCTTGAAAGAAGGTTTCCTAACCATCCTCTTTAAAGGATGTTTCCGAGCCTCTTGAAAGGAGGCTTCCGAGCCTCTTGAAATGAGGCTTCCAATACTTTTTAAAAGAGGCTTACCAGCCTCTTGAAAGGAGGTTTTCGAGCCTCTTGAATGAAGGTTTCCGATCCTCTTGAAAGAAGGTTTCCGAGCCTCTCGAAAGGAGGTTTCTAAGCCTCTTGAAAGGAGGCTTCTGAGCCTTTTGAAAGGAGGCTTCCGAGTCTCTTGAAAGGACGCTTCCGAGTCTCTTGAAAGGAGGCTTCTGAGCCTCTTAAGGAGGCTTCCGAGCATCTTGAAAGAAGGCTTCTGAGCCTCTTGAAAGAAGGCTTCTGGAGCCTCTTGAAAGAAGGCTTCTGAGCCTCTTGAAAGGAGGCTTCGAGCCTCTTGAAAGGAGGCTTCTGAGCCTCTCGAAAGGAGGTTTCTGAGCCTCTTAAAGGAGGCTTCTGAGTCTCTTGAAAGGAGGCTTCTGAGCCTTTTGAAAGGAGGCTTCTGAGCCTTTTGAAAGGAGGCTTCCGAGTCTCTTGAAAGGACGCTTCCGAGTCTCTTGAAAGGAGGCTTCCGAGCCTCTTGGAAGGAGGCTTCCGAGCCTCTTGAAAGGAGGCTTCCGAGCCTCTTGAAAGGAGGCCTCCGAGCCTCTTGAAAGGAGGCTTCCGAGCCTCTTGAAAGGAGGCTTCCGAGCCTCTTGAAAGGAGGCTTCCGAGCCTCTTGAAAGGAGGCTTCCGAGCCTCTTGAAAGGAGGCTTCCGAGCCTCTTGGCTTTCAAACTTCAAGAAAGGAGGTTTTCCAGCCTCTTGAAAGAAGGTTTACGAGCCTTTGGATAGGAGGCTTCTGAGCCTCTTGAAAGGAGGCTTCTGAGTCTCTTGAAAGGAGGCTTCTGAGCCTTTTGAAAGGACGCTTCTGAGTCTCTTGAAAGGACAATTCCAAACCTCTTGCAATGAGGTTTCCGAGCCTCTTGAAAGGAGGCTTCCGAGCCTCTTGGAAGGAGGCTTCCGAGCCTCTTGAAAGGAGGCTTCCGCGCCTCTTGAAAGGAGGCTTCCGGGCCTCTTGAAAGGAGGCTTCCAGCCCTCTTGAAAGGAGGCTTCCGAGCCTCTTGAAAGGAGGCTTCCGAGCCTCTTGAAAGGAGGCTTCCGAGCCTCTTGAAATGAGGCTTCCGAGCCTCTTGAAAGGAGGCTTCAGAGCCTCTTGAAAGGAGGCTTCAGAGCCTCTTGAAAGGAGGCTTCCGAGCCTCTTGAAAGACGGTTTACGAGCCTCTTAAAAGGAGGCTTCCGAGCCTCTAGAAAGGAGATTTCCGAGCCTCTTGAAAGGACGCTTTTGAGCCTATTGAAAGGTTTTCGAGCCTCTGGAAAGGAGGTTTCCGATCCTCTTGAAAAGAGTTTTTCGAGCCTCTTAAGAGGAGGCTTTCGAGCCTCATGAAAGGAAACTTCCAAGCCCCTTAAAAGAAGGTTTCCGAGCCTCTCGAAAGAAGACTTCTAAGCCTCTTGAAATGAGGTTTCTAAGCCTCTTGAAAAGAGGCCTCCGTACCTTCTTAAAGAAAGCTTTTGAGCATCTTGAAGTGAGGCTTCCAAGCTTCTTAAAAGAAGGTTTCCGATCTCTTGAATAGATGCTTCCGTTCCTCTTAAAAGAAAACTCCCGAACTTCTTAAAAGAAGGTTTCCGGGGCTCTTAAGAAGATGCTTCCGAGCATCTTGTAAAGAGGCTTCCGAGACTCTTGAAAGGAGGCTTCTGAGTCTCTCGAAAGGAGGTTTCTGAGCCTCTTGAAATGAGACTTCTGAGCCTCTTGAAAGGAGGCTTCTGAGCCTTTTGAAAGGAGGCTTCCGAGTCTCTTGAAAGGACGCTTCCAAGCCTCTTGAAAGGAGGCTTCCGAGCCTCTTGAAAGGAGGTTTCCGAGCCTCTTGAAAGGAGGCTTCCGAGCCTCTTGAAAGGAGGCATCCGAGCCTCTTGAAAGGAGGCTTCCAAGCCTCTTGAAAGGAGGCTTCCGAGCCTCTTGAAAGGAGGCTTCCGAGCCTCTTGAAAGGAGGCTTCCGAGCCTCTTGAAAGGAGGTTTCTGGAATTTGCTCTTAAGTTTGGAAATTACTCTTTTCGGAAATTGCTCTTAAGTAACGGATAAATTAGAATTAAATTCAGAACGGTCGGTGTTTTTGAAGACGGTGCGGAATCGGAAGAACTTTGACTCAGGACCAATCGTTGGCTTGGGCAGGTGTTTAAGAAAGAAAATGTGGCCTGAATTGAGTGTGTCCCGCCGATATACCCGGGTGGGATTTATTGTTCGCCGTGGCTAGTGCTTGTTCGACTTAGCAGTGGGATGGTTTGGTATCGTGCGGGCTGACTTTATTGTGCGCTAACGGAGCCTAGGCTAGACGGAGGATAATCCTAGCCACCATTGTTGGTCAAGGATGTTAACGATCATTCAGTAATTTGCGTTCGATCATTTAGTATTTTGTCAATAACACATTCCAGAAGCTGAATTTCAAAATATGTTGTATGGTGGACTTCTAGTGCGAAGGTTTTTCTACAACTCTGCCTAATGGTTCGTTGTTTGAATTCCACTAGTAACGGAGTTATGGCTATAGTTTCAGTAACTTAGACTAAATGATAACAAAATTCCAATCATTTAGTTTGAGTTACTGCAATTAGCGCTCTAACTCCGTTATTAGTTGAATTCTAATAGCGAACCATTGGGCAAAGTTGTAGAAAAACCTTCGCACTAGAAGTCCACCATACAACATATTTTGAAATTGTGCTTCTGGAATGTGTTATTGACAAACTACTAAATGATCGAACTCAAATTACTGAATGATCGTTAACATCCTTGTTGTTGGTAGGTTCCTGAGTGTGTTTATTTAATCTCTGAAAGTTTTAACAATATCCACTTTGAATAAATTTTTGGTGTTGCATTTTTTAGTGTTCAATCTTTAATAAAGATCACGAGTATTTATCATAATGAGAGGCGAACCTTTGATGCTCTGATAAAAACATAAAAAACTGGACATAATGGAGTAGCAGCTATGGGCGATCCATCAAGCTTTTAGCGAAATTCTTTCAATGTAATTCAGACCATGATTGCAATGCTGGTCAGAAAAGCCTAGAAAATTGATGCGTCATGAATCACCATCCCGACAAAATTGTGCCTCGCAGAGTGTTTATGATACCTTTTCATCCTTGTCATCCGGCAGCAACCTGTGAAAAATAGTTGGTATCTCCCAACTTCATGGCCCTCAACCCCGTGGCAATTCTGAACCAAATGTAGGAGTCAAAAATAAACACCGTCCAGTCCCCACAACCTCATGATCGAAATCGTCGTCGCCTATTTTCCGCAGCAGCTTCGCCAGCTCGATAGGACGACCCGCGTCAGAACCAATCAACCAGGAAAGAGTGATAGTATGAAAAATGGCTCTCTATTCTCCACGTGCTACTGCTTTATGCTTCGCTTTGCCAATCATCGGCATCCACGAGAACCTGGTCCGCCAACATCAGCCAGCAGAACGCTCTGATGCGAAAAATGCAGCCTGACTAACGGACGATGAACGACGACGACGGAGTCGACTTCGAACTAAATCCGTCAATATTTCACACCTTAAAATGGTATCAAGTCGAACTTCACCGAACGAGACCGATGACGGCGATGATGAGGATGACGTGGAACAGGTAGCAGCGCGACCCGATAGGGAAAAAATCCTTCCAGCTTCTGGAAACGAGCTGGAAAACAGATTAAAAATATTCCACTCACATCGTCCGCACTCCATTGGGAGCGTTTAAAATGGGATGGATTTTTTTTCTCTCGCCGGTGTTGTTTCCTGCTTCCACCCTACCGGACGGGATGCTGTAAACGAATCATCACTTCCCAAAGGATCGACCGCTTAGGTTAGAAGAAGTTGGTTTTTGCTGGCCCCCATCATCATCACCGTCACCTTGTTTGATTGAGAGGTGTTTCATCACCGATCATGCTTATGGGAGTGAGTTGCCATACGTACCTACTTATCGAAAAAAATGCACTAAGATGAAAGATCTATCAAATTATTGAATAATAATTGAAGATATTCAAATTTGAACTGTGAAAAAAGATTGAAGGCATTACTATTCAAAACAATTATAAGTCTTTATTAGCTGAAATATGCCACAATATAAGCGTAAAGTTTTTAATATTCGTCATCTAAACAACGATGCATCAATTCCCACAAACTCCTGCGTCATCCAGCTCTCGAATACCAAAACCACGTGAATAAAAACCGATGACTTGATATTGACATATTTTGATAGATTACCCACTGAACGCCCGGTAATGAGAATAAGCGTTTAAAAAGTTTGCACTGGAAAAACACATCCATCCTCTTCTGCTCGATCTGGCAGTGGAATCAAGCGAGCTCGAACCCATCGCCGCGTCATCCGGTACCTATAGGTACGGAACCAAGCAGCGTGGGCCATTCTATTCATTCGATGACGGTGATGGAAGACGAAGGAGAGTTCGATCCACACACCGACCGCGACCGTTCCGATCGTCGTCATCGTCGCTGGATGTCGCACTAAGATAACGCGCTGTGCGGGCTGCATCAAAGGGGCGGGAATTTCTCGGGGAACTGTTGGACGTAGTAAGAGCAGCGCGGCACGGGTGGGAAAAAGCTTTTAATAAATGCTCGGTGTGTGAGACAGCTTCCCCTCAGACGGTGGAGGGGGACGTATGTGCAAAAATCGCTTCCTCATTCGGCGAGGAAGAGGATCGAAACTCGCGAAACGGATGCACAACTCAGCAGGAAGAGCAAATGATGTAAGAGGATGAGACAGAATAGTCAATCAAATAAATTATCTACCATTTAGAGCGAGACTGGCGACAATGATGGAGCACCGTTGAGACGACCGAGTAGTTTTTAGGAGCGATGCACGGTGATGTAGACACCTATTTGTTAAATGTGATTGGCAGGAAAGCAATTAAAGCAAAACTTTAACTGTTTTTTGGAGATGACAAATGTGTTGATTATGCAAGCTGTACAAGATTGTTTTTCACCCAACAAGTAGAAATATTAAAGAGGTCACTAAAAGACAACATCGTAGGCATCGTAGTACGATTGTTGATTCTAGACATCATCTAATAGCTCCTATGTTCATCCCATCAAAAATACAGCAACGGAATAGAATTTGATTTGGTTTCATTTTATTACCAGCAAAAACATATATGTTGGCAAAAAAGCGACAAAAATAATGATGGAAATGGGAACAGCTCTCTTATGTAAAACAATAAGTAATGCTGCGGAGCGGTTAATGTAAAAAACAAAAAGGTTTGTTAATTTTTTTTTTTAAATGATACAATTTAGGGACATTTCTTAGTCGAGCGTTAAAATTCGCGGTTGCAACACAAGGCCATGCTGCAGGTGTCTGATTTCTATTTTCAGTCTAATCTGTGGGCCTGTCTTGGTACAGTGATCAGTCAGTCACGTCACTATCCAAGCCGTTCCTGGGTGGACGTTAGGCAGAAAAACAGCGATTTCAATAATGCTTGTTCTCTCGTATGGCCCTATGCTAATCTTCAGTTTCTATTCATTTCACACTTGCCGCTCGCTTGCGGTGTCAATCGAATCTGTATCTTTATTACTTTCATCTACTCCCTTTCACTTTGAGTAGTATAATTATAACCAAAAAAAGTCAATAAATTAACTTCGATAGTGTAACAAGAAACATTTCTCGTCTTTAAAAACCTCCAAAATGCACATTTGGCTGATTAGTTTCTGATTTCTGTAAAAATTAGTGTTTTATTTGTCAGACCGCATTGTGCTTTCGTGCTGTACGGTCTGTTCACGTTCGGGGGAAAACCTTTTAGAAGGTCACGTCTCCACGCTCAGCAATTAGCATTAATAAAAACAAGAGGAAGATTGAGTCACTGAAAAAGAAGGAAGCGGGGGCTTTCAGATGTTCTCTAATATTGGAAATATGTCTTCTACTAACGAACTGAACAATTTGATTCATGACGAAATTGAGCAAATCGAATCTACCTCTAGCCCAGGTGATTCGATTTATGCGAAGAAACAAAGGATTCCGCCAATTGTGGTATCTGTTGCTGAGTTTACTAGCTTTAGGAATGAGATTTTGAATAACCTTCTACGGATCAGAGGGGTATTTCTCAAGAATTTTATTAACAAAAGTGAACAAATTTGAAAAGTTTGGAAAAGGCCTGCATTATGTTCCATATCCGTGTTACTTGGGAACATTCCCGCAGGCCTGGGAGAATTTCCAAACCCCACTTAGTGCCGTAAATGCCAAAAGTGGGGTCACGGAACTAAACATTGCCACATGGATGCTAAATGCATGATTTGTGGTGGAACCTCTCACGCCAAGGACGCCTGTCCTGTGAGAGAAGATTCCAATAAATTTAATGGTGCCAATTGTGAGGGTAATCATAAATACAATTTCTGGGAATGCCCTTCACGCAAAAAAGTTTTGAATTCTCGTGCAAAAATGATGACGGGAAATTCCGATAGGATCCCAGATTCGCCGGGTAAACATATTTCAAACGGTCGAACAAATTTTGCTCACCGAGTAACGAGCAGTTCGTCGAATAATTATAATTTTTCAAACACGCCCACCTATGCAAGCATCGCTGCAGGCAGGCAATATTTCATTTCTGAAAATTTATCGACGATGAATGATTTTCATACCCATTCTTCAACGGAATAAACGGAATAACGTTCGTTTTGACGACTCAGCATGTCTACTTCCGACTTCGATTTTCTAAATGAACAATTGCATCACATGATTGATGCAATGTTCAAAGCAAATACCAAAACTGAAGCTGTTCAGGTTGGTATCAAATTCACTCAAAAATTGTTATTGGACTTCGTTTTAATGGATCCAAATATTTTTTTGAAAATTTTAAATTGGAATGCCCGCTCTTTAAAGGGTGAGGAAGATGAATTATTCAACTTCCTATCAGTTCATAATGTGCATATTGCCATTATAACTGAAACATATTTAAAACCTGGTCCTGTGGTGGGGTCGTCATTGTCTTTAATAGACATATCAAACATAAATTATATTCTTCGTTTGAAACCAAAGTTTTCGAAACCTTGGGAGTTTCTGTTGAAACAAATTTTGGACAATTCTCTTTTATTGCTACCTACGTGTCTTTCCAGTGCAATGGGCAGCAAAGGAATTTGTTGAGAGCTGATATTCAAATTTTAACTCGCAACAAATCCAAATTTTTCATAATTGCCAAACACCGTTCATGGAATAATGCTCAAAGCAATTCCAATGGCAAAATTTTATTGGAAGATTGTCCTGCGGGATATTATACTATTCAATATCCTAATGGACCAACTTGTTTTTCTTCCAGTTGAAATCCTTCTACAATTGATTTGGTTTTAACGGATTCAAGTCAGCTGTGTGGCCAATTGGTAACTCATGCTAACTTTGACACTGATCACCTTCCTGTTACATTTGAAATCTCACAAGAAGCCATTTATAATCCAATTTAATTGTCGAAGCCAGAGGCATTGCAATTCCTAAATGTGAAATTAAATTCAACTCCATTATTATTGACGACGATCTGTTCGTCAATCCGTTTTAAAAATGTGAGGCGAAGGCAATACCAATAAAATCCCCATCCCATCCCCATCCCATCCCCATCCCCATCCCCATGCACGGGATTGGTTACATATGAAGTTTTTACTGGATTTGACAAGAATTGAAATTTTCAGTAGCTTATCGTTGATAATCTTAAGTGTCAATGAAATATGCAAAATGGTGGAGAGTGTCCGAGTCGATTGATATATAAATCTCAAAAATCCATCGAAAAATAAAGGCGCCAGTAACGTTTAAAATCTTCCCTTCCAGCGTAACGCTCTCGATTTTCAAAAATCTAAATGACACCCAGTATAGTAAAGAAAGACGTAAGTCCTACGTCAAAATACTATTTTGAGGGGACAACAAAATAAATTTCGGATAATTTTGAAGATTTTCAAAACATTTTCTACCAAATTTCCCCAAACCACAACCCCCCACCACCACCCCCCGAAAGGTTAAGACAAGCTTTTCGAGCAGATTTATTAGAGGTTTATTGATAGCAATAAGATCGCCAATAAATCTGAGCAACTAGCCATCCCTATGGTGACTGCTGTCATAAATCCGCTATAAGAATTAAATAAATCTAACAAGCATGAACATTGTTACTTGGGAAGGGACTTCCTTAGCCCAGCAATAACTGGCGAAGCTAATCTGGGGCACGATAGGGAACATTTACCCTGAAATTTGAATATGTACGCCAAAACTGCACTATGAACGGTTACTGAGCAGGAGCGTGCTAAAGGTGGCGAGTTCGGGGTCCAGTCTAGGGAGATTCCGATTTGTTTCAACTTCTCTACACACTTAGAAATTTTTACAGTATACGGTGATATTTTACCGAACTTTTAACAGCTGAACGTACTGTAATCTGTTCGGTACTTGAATAATTTGAGGTATGTCAAAAAATAACATACAGTTCGGTGTTATTTACATTTTATACCAATGACAACATGGTATCTTGGCATAGTGATCTTGCAGTTGATAACTATTTTTCTTAATTACTAAACAGGAAGTAAAGTGTAACTTCATTCATTTTCGACTTGAAGTCAAAAAAAGTCACATTGAAGGCATTCAAGTCAAATGTAACTTTTGATTAACAAACAAATTTTTAGACTAGGGGCCGTACACTAATTACGTAAGCACTTATGGGGGGGGGGGAGGTCAGTCATATTCTTACGCTCCATATAAATAAAATTTGATTTGTATGCGAAAAACCTAAAAGGGGGGGGGGGGGGGTTGGAAAACCCAGAAAAATTCACTTGTCATAAGACGAATTTGTACAATCCCATTGAATTCCACCACTTCAAGATACAGGTTTACCTCGATTATATGGACCCTCGATTATATGGACTTCGATTATATGGACTTTTTACCTCGATTATATGGACATTTTTTTTCGCTCAATTTTTTTTTTCGTGTCTAGAGGTTTTAAATACCCGTTGAATATTCTACGTCATATTTTACATTGATTCTATATTTATTAAGGTACATTGGGACAAAAAAGCCAGGAAGGCGTGTTTCAAAAGTTACATATGATGAAACCGCACATTGAATCATATGATCGGCTGACTAGATTGATTTAGGGGAAGTGGGGGTAGCACGCCCATAGGGGTTAAAACGCGCCACCCCTGAATAAGGTTAAATATCCCCATTTTGATTATGTTCAATAGTCTATACGATAAAGCAATGAAAAATATTGCCATTGGATACATATATTTCATGATTTTTCTCTAGTTATACATGAAAAACTCGAAAAAACGATTTTTGTGTGTTTTGATGCAATTCTAGCTCGGTGGAATTTAGTCTTTCTGTCGCTGTTATACATTGATAAATTAATAATTGAGCCATGAGCCATGCTGCTTACTCGTGTTCTTTATGTTCCACACGAAATCGTCGTCAAAAATGGTTTTAAAACGATTTTATGGGCCTTCAAACTTCTGAGGTCGGTGTGGGGCATTACGCCCATGCTCATGACCGAAACAGCTGAAACATTCGGTTAATTGCCTTAATGTAGGCAATTAAAATGAAAATCAGTACGATAAGCACATGCGCGTTTTAACCCATGCACTGGCGCATCTCACCCCGCATGGTTTCAAAATCATTTTTTTTTCGGGTGCTTTTTAAAAATCAAATTTCTGTGCAATAAAATGGACAATTAGATATCTGTTATCGGTAGTCAGTCGCAGATATACTGTTCTTCAGTATGCGCTGATGAAAACTGGTTTTCATTGATAAAAATGGCATTTTCCTTAACGTGGGCGTCCTACCCCCAGTTCCCCTACCAATTTCACGTTGCAAATTTCATTGCATTTGTGTGTTTTATTAATCAACAACTACCACGGCCACGTCCTTACAACTAGTTGTGGAACGATAACAAGTATTTAAGGTGATCTCTGTTGATGTGAATGACAGTCTGAGAAGCGAGTGATGAGATGTCTGTATTAAGCTGTTAGATCTTCGCTAACAAACCATACCATTGCCCTTGGTACGTGGAGTGTAGTGTAGGGCATGGAATTGAACAAGAGGCGGATGGCGCATTAACATTCATCAAACTTGAGCAAGCATGTTTTTTTCGCCGTTTTCCCAAACTGGATGGCTACTACGTAAAGTATCGAACCTGGCATTGTTTTTTTTTAACGAAATGGATTATTATTTGAACTGTAAGAAACTGAAAAATCAAATACATGTTATTAAATATCCCGGTATTTATATTTGTTCGACTCAAGGTTTGCGGATTATACTGATGCTGTACAGGAGGAAGATAATTTGAGTATCTGGAATATAAGTTAGCAGTTCTCAAATGATTTGTTGCTTAAAGAAGGTTATTAATGTTGCTGGCAGATGAAGAATATTAATTGATTGAATTAAGACGATATAAATATAATGAAGAATGTGCTCAGTTATTTTTTTTAATAATTATTACCGTAAACTTTGGTAACGATGTCTAGTTTTTCATTCCGTTGTTCAGTCAGAAGCTACTTCCAATAACAAAAGCGTCGGGGAAACGCGAAAGAAAGCTCCGCAACAAAATAATAATAAAATAATGAACTCATAGTAGCGGAAAAACAAATTTTCCAAAAAAGAAAACTCGTGAAAAACTTTAGTTTGAGCTTTAAACTTGTAAAAGCTTGTTTTTTTCAACCACCGCGTTCGCATTTTTGAGTACGATATGTAGGGCTCGAATGGAGTCATCTTCCTGGCATCAGCCGTTGTCTTCGGGAGGAAATGGACCGACGGAAAAAAAATGAACCCGGTTTCAATAATACGTAGGCCATTTTAGTTTTTCAATTCGTCGGAAAGTACGATCCTTCTTTAAAGACAAGCCTCTCGGAATTCAAATTTAAATCTCAATACGGAAGCAACACACAACTATTATTTTTATTAATTCAATAGCATGCGTTGAATAATAAAAAATGACAGTTGTGCGCTACTTTCGTATTAAGAGGGGTGTCCTTGAAAACGCGAGTAGATTTAAATTTAGGTTAAGGGGGGCTTGTCCTCAACATACGAACAAAGTCCAAAATATTTACAACAATTTATTTTGAAACGGGATTACAGGAGGCTTATCCTCAACATACAAACATACCGCCATCGGGGGTGAGAATGGGTCATCGCTCTCACCGCAGCCTGTAGGTCTGATAGCAATATCTTAGCTTAGCTTAGACTGGCTGTACATATCAATGGTTGCTACTCCGTGATTGATCAGAACTGGTGCAAATTGCACTACGATCCAAGTGAATAGCGGGTGGGATTTACCATCTATCCTCGAAGTATAAGTGCACGTTTCATCAGTTCGCAAATGTTGATCAATAACGGTACCGGCCAAGTCCGTTGAGTAAGGGAGGGAATGTTAGTGGGTGGTTATTGTTGCTACTAGAGACCGAGAATACTTCTGCATCTCCACAATTAACACGGTAAGGAAGTTGTATTAGTTGGGTGGGATATTCAGTTACATATGTAGATCGGGATTCACCATGGAAAGTGATGTGACCTATGCAACATCTACACAACAGTATTAGCATTTTCTTAATTTGTTCAATTGTTCATCCTTCGCGAGAATAAACAATCAATCGCTCAAAGTGAGCGATTGTTCATTTGAATTTCGGATTAGGCGCCCGCGTCATCATTTCTTTAACGTAAGGAAAACAAAATAACCGGGATTAAAATTAAAAAAAAAAACCCTGATTAATCCACCTAACGGTGATGATGCCTTTCTCGCTCGTTCAAAAGGGTTGACAAACATATTTTTCACATTTATTAATGGCAGCCTTACTTTGTACCGTTAAATGCACAAAAACGATCCAGAAAAATGAAAAACGATCCATTAATAACATCTGAATGTTCCATAAAACGCTACCTTAAATCCAAAAAATAGCTCAGGCGTATCCATAAAGATTAATTTTAAGATCCATAGCTAAGCATAACTAAGCTAAAAAATAAACCAAATAATTGGAAAATAAGTATGTACCTTTAAACATGATCAAGAAAAACAATATCATTCCTGCTATTTTCCCATCATCCATTTGGAAAATGATCCATAGAAAACTACATTTTGATCCATAAAAATACAATTTTGCGCAATTTTTATCGTGATTATGATCCAAAACTTCGGTAATATGATCCATAGTTTTGGATATATGATCCATAATGTTGGTCATTTGACAAACTTTCGAGTGTTTCTTGTTTTGAAGTCAGAATCCAGCTTAGGCTTCTGGCACCCATCAATAAGTTAGCCTTTTTAAAATTATTGTTTTGAATAGTATGATTCTTCATATAGATAAGAATTCATTTTTTGCTGATAGCAGTTCCGTTTTTGTCATTGACATTCAACCACTTTTAACTAAGATTTACGAATTTGATCCGACTTAATAAAATTTGAAGGGAATTCTACTATGGTTGCTTTTCTTCATATGGAGAGCATTTCGGAGTGATTAACGGAAGGTTTTATTAAAATTGATTCATATTAATTTGTTTTTGTATATATTATAATGAACTGATCTAAAATTATTTATCAGATCACTCTGTACAGGTAAACTATCACTGTACAAAATCTGATAGATTACTCGTGACAGAGCTGGTGTTACCGAAATCAGCATACTTGGGCCAATAATGTCTAATACTTTATATCATACTGATTGCATACCTGATATTATTCTATCAGGAAATCAAAAATCGTTGATTGAATTAGAGTAATTTGTTATGGATTATAGCAAGGATGTTTTCGATCATTTAGTAATATAGGTTCGATAATTTAGAAGTTTGTCAATAACTCATCCCAGAGGATAAATGTCGAAAAATATTCGCACCAGAAGTCCACCATAAAACACGTTTAAAATTTAACTTCTGGTATGAGTAATCGACAAACTAAATGATCCAACTTAGATTACTACATGATCCAAAACATGCTTGGATTGTAGAAAAGTTTGGATACATTTTCCATTGACTTGCCAAAAAGAAAATTTTTCTTCAAATCCTACCGAATCTCAGCTTCTCCCACATAATCCGAGTGCTATTTAAAATCTTCAAACAGATGTGTTGTCACTATGAATGGGGTTCCAATTGGTCTAGCGAAGTCCAAGATTTAGGACTTATGTATAGCATGAATTAATTAACTATAAAAACCAAACAGAAGGTATGCAAGCGAAAAAAGTACGAATATAGTAAGTATTTATAGAAAATAAAAACCATTTACTAAAATAAACTGTTTTATTTACAAACTAATTGTTAGACCAGCCATGTTTTACATATACTGTGCCAATATGAATTATTTGCTGCAACGCCAGGAAAAATGCATTATAGTGGATTCAAAATAAATGTTGAAATTGATTCTGAAGTTGCTTCCCTGCACACCAAAACATTACGAATATTATGTGACATATTTGAATGAATTGACACAAAAGCACATGACGTAAATGTTTTTCAACGTCAGATGATTTAAATATGCCACGGAACCTAAAAACATAGCACCAGGTGCGTTGCCGCACGAATGCACAAGCAGCCGATGATAAGTGCAAATTGCATATAACCTATTATACTTCGATCACCACTCATCCAAAAAGTACAGATAGCTGAGGGGAAACGTTCTAGCCTCTCGCTCAGAGAATCTGTGTTCGACGCTCGTTCGGTTCTCATTTTTTCTTTCAAAAACATATTTATTTTCTATAACTCAATACCACATTTTTAACATCGTTAACATTAAAACATCGATTCGTCAAATCTGAGAGGCGAGAGCACTCCCACGCAATCCAACACCACCAACAGGTAGCCGAAGTATAACATATATATGTTAGACTACATATCTACATATCTCAGGTACTTATTCAAAAGGACGTATGTGATTTTGTAAACAAAGATTCAAACGTCGATTTGTCCGATCTGATGGCACTCCCACGCAAACCAACACCACCAACAGGTAGCCGAAGCCTCCCCCTATCTGTCTATGGTCGACGTCTGAATCTTTGTTTACAAAATCACATACGTCCTTTTGAATAAGTACCCGAGATATGTCTTTTAATCGAAACAATTAGACTTTCATGTTGCCAATCTAAAAGAAAATTAAATTTCAAACACGAAAAATCTGTGTTTTAACATTTTAACAATCATTTTAAAATTGACGCCCTTCACCCTTGCCGGGGTGATGGGCCAATGGGGCGTGTTGGTGATGCTTCCTTCTGCAATATTCATCCAACGGCAAGCGCTTGAAGCGAATGTAGTGACGTTTTATTTTAGTATTAGCATTTATTTTAGTATTACAAAAAAATCCCGGGATATAGAACAAAAAATGTTTCCAGTTGGCAAACATTCGAGTGCTTCCCAGTTTGAAGTCAGAATCCAGCTTAGGCTTCTGTCACCCAATCAATAAGCTAGCCTTTTTAAAATTATTGTTTTGAATAGTATGATTCTTCATATTGGTAAGAATTCATTTTTTGCTGATAGCAGCTTCGTTTTTGTCATTGACATTCAACCACTTTTCAACTAAAATTAACGAATTAGATCCGACCTTATAAAATCTGAAGATAATTCTACTATGGTTGCTTTTTTTTCATTTGGAGAGCATTTCACAGTGAAATGCTTAATTTTAATTAGCTTTTGTATCCAAAATCCAAAAGATCCAAAATTATTTATCAGTTCACTCCATACAGGTAAACTATCCATGTACACAATCTGATAGATTACTCGTGACAGAGCTGGTGTTACCTAAATCAGCATACTTGGGCCAATAATGTGTAATACTTTATATCATACTGATTGCATACCTAATATTATACTCAATTAATTTAATAATTATCAAACCTATACATTTAGTAGTTTGTCAATAACTCATTCCAAAGGTTGAATTTCAAATGTGATGTCCACCATTTCTAGTGCGAAGGTTTATACAAAATGATAGCGCTAGTTTCAGTAACTTATACTGACTAATAATAACCAAAAAAACATTAATTTTGCTATCATTCAGTATAAGTTATTACAAACTAGTGCTTTAAATCGATTATTAGTTAAATTAAAACAACAAACTGTAGGGCAGAGCTGTCGAAAAATTTTCGCACCAGAAGTCCACCATAAAACACGTTTTGAAATTTAACCTCCGGGATGAGTCATCGACAAACTAAATGATCGAACTGAGATTACTACATGATCCAAAACATGCTTGGATTGTAGAAAAGTTTGGATACATTTTCCGTTGACTTGCAAGAATGGAACATTTTCTCCGAATCCTTCCGAAACTCAGCTTCTCCCACATAATCCGAGTGATATTTGAGAACTTCAAACATATATGTTATCACTATGAATGGGGTTCCAATTAATTGGTCTAGCGAAGTCCAAGATTTAGGACTTATGTATAGCATGAATTAATTAACTATCACAACAACACAGAAGATATGCAAGCGAAAAGGTAGGAATATAGTAAGTTAATATTTGTAGAAAATCAAAACCATTTACTAAAATAAATTGTTTTATTTACAAACTAATTGTTAGAAAAGCCATGTTCTACATATACTGTGCCAATATAGATTATTTGCTGTAACGCCAGGAAGAATGCATTACAGAGGATTCAAATTAAACGTTGAAATTGATGTTGCTTCCGTGCACATCAAACACTATGAATATTAGGTGACATATCTGAATGAATTGACACAAAAGCACATGACGTAGACTCAATCGTATATGTTTTTCAACGTCAGATGATTTAAATATGCCACGGAACCTAAACACAGCATCCGGTGCGTTGCCGCACGAATGCACAAGCAGCCGATGATCAGTGCAAATTGCGTATAAGCTGTTATACTTCGATCACCACTCATCCAAGAAGTAAAGATAGCTGAGGGGTAACGTTCTAGCCTCTCACTCAGAGAGCCTATGTTCGAAGCTCGTTCGGCCCTCTTTTTTTTCAAAAACATATTTATTTTTCTTTTCTATAACTCAATACCAAATTTTTAAAACGACTTCTCTGCGTTAAAGATTAAAACATCGATTTGTCAAATTTGAGAGCGGAGAACACTCCCAGCAACAGTTAGCCGAAATCTTCACCTATATGTTAGGCTACATATTTACACATGTTTTTAATCGAAATAATTAGACTTTCATGTTGCCAATCTAAAAGTAAATTAAATTTCGAACCCGAAAAATCTAACTATTTTCGGCTAAAATGTGTTTTAACGTTTCAACAATTATTTTAAAATTGTCGCCTTATATCCCTTACCGGGTGAAATAAAAAAGCATCACCCGGCCCCCATTTTGTTTACTCGCTTCCGTCAGGGCCAAAGCGGTGTGTTGGTGATGCTTCCTTCTGCGATATTCATCCGACGGCAAGCGACTGAAGCGAATGCAGTGCCGTTCGCTCCCGCCGAAATGTGCTTGCATAGCGTCCTCACGTACACCAGCTGCGCTCCCATACGCTGATTGAACGCTACAAAAATAGCTGCCACGTGAGAAGTTCACTCGTATATAGGGTATGCGAGCGCATGATAGCAAAATAATAGAAAAAATGGGCTTGATTACGTTTAGTAAAGAGAAACGTTATTAATTATTGAACAGTTTTATCTTCGTTAGAGGTAACCCAAATAAACACTTATAGGGCGATCATGCCTTCAGTGAAAACAATGGATTCTTAATAATATTGTTCATCATTGCATTTCTTAAAGTTTGCTTTACTTGAAGCGACACGTTGTAATTATGCCATTATGAATACTAACTGAAAACAATAATTTCCCAACAAATTGACTTTCCTACCTATATACTGCCGCCGAAAGCGTTCCATATTTTCTTCCATGCAAAATCAATATTGGACGATTATGCTTGCGACGGCAGTATAATGGAGCTCATTTTACCTCCAAGAAATTTAGATTAATTATCAAGGCGAAATGAATCCAATTTCATATCTAGCAAATTCAAAGTTTGTCTATCAGTTAATGCATTAAAACTATCAATTTAGAACCACTATTGATTTTATCAAATATATTTTCTTTCATTGATTCAATAATACTTCCAATATTGGTACCGTTACCCTAGCAGAGTGAACTCTGTGGCTTTGAAAAGAAATGAACGTATACCAATTTGATGAATACTGTACAACTTATACTTACTCATACCATGTGTGTCCCGATGGTTTAGTGGTATAGTAAGCGCTTTCCACTCCAAAGGTCAGCAGTTCGAATCTAGGAAAATTCAGTGTAGAACATTTTGCTGTTTTTTATACGCAAAAACAGTTTTTTGGCCATAACTCCAGATTGCGATGAGCTATTGATCTAATTTTCAATAGCAAACAATGGGACTGAATTCCGCGTCGACTGCAACTTGTTGCGAGTAAATCGGACTATGGGAAGTTCAAAAAAGTGTGTCTACAAAATTTGTACACATACACACATACACACATACACACATACACACACACACACATACATACGCACATACAGACATCACCTCAGTTCGTTGAGCTGAGTCGATTGGTATATAACACTATGGGTCTCAGGCCTCCTATCAAAAGTTCGTTTTTTGAGTGATCATATAGCCTTTCGGTACAACTTTGTTGTACGAGAAAGGCAAAAAGTAATATTTATAGCTGTTGAACAACATTGATAGTAATCGGAAAGCAAATGTCAATCAGCAACTCTTATTTTATCTCTATTTGAGGTTAAATAAGAATATTCAGCCAGACATATTTTGTTAATTTACGTTTATTTTACATGTCGTTTATTTTGCATTACTTTCGCGCGCGTGGGTGTGTGTCGTTTGTCGTGACCAGTATACCGTAATCAGGATCTCACTGGTATTAATTCTGATGTGCCGGTTGGCATTCGTGTTGGGCTTGTGCACTTTGAGCGGCACCCGGTCGCTTCCCAGTCAACATAAAATCGTACATGGTTCAATACAAGATGCTACATTGAAGACGATATACATACACGTTGTATGGAGCAGTACCTCTATCGCCTCCATTTCAGCATCCTACACGGCACCATATACGTTCATGTGTTGACTGGGTTTGATAGGGCCTGCTTATAGACACATGCAGCTTTTCGTAGAGGTTTAACGGAGCCCACTGTCAAACCCCACCACATCCTAGGCAGGCCCCCTAAATCGCAGTGGCCATGGGGTCATCAAGCCCTTGGACATAGTTCCTACTGCCCTTCATTACCAAACAACAATCCGTTGTTGTGAATAACATAAAATTTAAAAATTCACATTAATAAAAGAAGAAAAAACATTGTCGTATGTGACATGATCTTTAACAACATCAACAATAATAATCGAAGATATGAATTGAATGAATACATGAATTTAAAAAAATTATGTTAGTAGCATACTTTAGAACATCATAGTAATCAAAAAGTCTATCTCAGGTATGAGGTACCAATATAAAAAATGATTACCGGATGCAATCATTTCTAACATCAAATCAAACCTACATTTAATCCGCATCATATTCAATACATAGTTTTTGAATATAGGTAAATAAGTTATTATCGATCGGGTCCAGGATCGAGTCCAGTGGAGAAGGATACTCCATTCGGCGTAGGTTCATCGAAGAGCTGTAGCCAATCAAGTATCAAGTAAGTAAGTTATTATCGCTCGCAAATGGATCCAGAATGTTGCATATAACATTAAAAACAGTTCTGCAGGAAAAGCGTCAAAGTTTTACAAATTATCATTCGATCAATGGAAATTGACACTATTTTTAACATTCTCATAGCAGATTCTAATGTATCCAAAGCCCGAAAAATTCACATTACCGAGGTTTCTTTTTCCACTGTTTAGTCTTAGTCGATACTAAAAACTCACACAAAAACTAAGAAAATCCAGGTGGTTTTCAAAAAGCTGTGAAAATTCATGCTTGAACCGAGAAATTAATGAATTCCAACCTCGTGAAAAAAAACCTGGGTGTAGTTCTTTCATTGATAACTTTCTTGCAGCTGGAGGCACTCCGGTTAAATAACAATAGAGCTTGCTGAAGTCTAGTCATCCTTCTCTTGCACGCGCACAGAAAGAATGGGCCTGGTTCGCTTCCGAAGCGTTTCCCGATGAAAACAAATCCCATCCCCTCTATGCGCTTGAAAGAGAAGGACGAGTAAACGTCAGCAAGCTCTATGGCTGGCCAGTGTTGATCGTTACATTGGAAAAATTGGCTAAAATGTAGATAGCGAAACAATATTGGAACATCCTAACCAGTTTATCCTAGCTGATGTTGATTTCGTTGCCAGCTGCCAGGAATTTGTTCTGTTACACTTGTAGCACTAAACTTTTTTTAAACATTAAACGATAAATTGAACACAAATTAAACAAATAGAATTGAATATGCACCCGCGTAATAAGCATTCGCTAAAGTTCTACAAGCCGAACACCAGCGAAAAAGGCAGCAGAAAAATCCTGTCAATTTTAGTTTCACTTGTATCCATCATGACGGCCTACTTCGATCCTCCACCTGTAGGTCTGATAGCAATATCGTTCAAAAAGGTCTCTTATGTTCTTCTTTGTCTCAGATATATTCAATCTATTCTACAAGCACTCTAAGTACTTGAAACAGTGGCCCATTCTCACCCCCATTTGACCCATTGTCACCCCCGACGACGGTAGTCCAAAATATTTACAACCGATTCTAATAGGTTTTGGTGCAAACGGCACTAGAGAAAATGGCACTGATAGATGGATAGACGTTCTTATTTACATGAATTTAAATTCATAGTAAGAATCCCCATCAAACGCAACTTGTTGCAAACAGATCGGCCAAAGATGAGTGCCGGAAAAGAAAGACTATTTCTACGCGTTTTTGTATAAAAAATGTATTTTGGCCATAACGTCTCCCAGTCAACACAAGATCGTATATGGTGTCACATAAGATGCTAAAGTGGAGGCCATATATCTACATCCCCATACAACATGTACGTGTATCGCCTCCACATTAGCATCTTATGTTGCATCCTATACGATTTTGTGTTGACTGGGCTGAGCCCATAGTCAGATCCGGCCAATTTTTAATAACAGACAATAGTACTGAATTCACCGTCGAATTCAATTTGCTGCGATCGAATAAGGAAAAGTTTATTTTTGAAGCGAAAACATAACTTTCCCGGACGCATTGTATTTGCTTTGGAAATAAAACAGGTATGCACTGTAGTTAGAATTCGTGGCAAAGTATATTATTGTGTCCACATTAGGCTAGGCGAAGTCTTCATTATTAACGTATCCTTAGAATGGTGTGCAAGCCAGCTGAAAACGTTTAAGTTCTTAAAAAAATTCATCAACTACTGAATCATCATAAAATGAGCCAATACATGCGGATTAGACTGTAATGCAGAAAATTTATATTTTTGTTTTTTATTAAGACAAATTTAATCTTTGAACACAAATTTTGGGAAAAAAATGTTGCCTCGATTATATGGAAAATTCGATTATATGGACTTTTTTGCATCAAAAAATTTCTAATATTGAGACATTGCAACAAATGTCCAACAAAATAATTTACGATTTTAGACAAACACCGTTGCAATCTTATATTGCCACGATTAGCTCCTTGTACCCATAGTATAAATTAGGTTGAGATGAATGCATGTATAAGATAACTAGCAAATAAAATTAGTTAAAAAAAAAGTTGTTAATTGTTAGAAGCCATAGGTGAGCACAAGATTTCCTATCAGCCGCACTTGTTCCAGACGAGTGGAACACTGTTGGAGTTTGTCACACATCTCATTGAGGATGTGTTGAAGGCAGGGAATGAATATTCGAGCAACGCCTAACAATATACTCTTTGTCATCAACAGAGTTTGTTACTGACAAACGCACCTAGCGACAAACCTTTATCAGAACCCGAACACAATATGACAAGAATCATTTGCCTTGCATGCTCTAATATCTCCGAAAATATGCTGCTAATTTTTTAATCATTGTTCGATTCTCGAATATTTCCATATAAGTAGAAACTATGATAGCATAAAACCGAAATTTTCACTAGAAATAATGCAAAACAACGGGATGAAAAGTTAGCAACAAGATTGTCTTCTTTTTTGTTGCTGACAAAATGTTTCGGATCTTTGTCATTATTATCTCCGACAAAAACAAAGCATTGTCGTTGGTTCGCTTTTGTCGCTTTTTTCGAAGGCGCATTCCAAAAAAATTGATTCCCTGGTTGAAGGTCAGCTTCTGTGGAGCGGGAGAGCAGCAGCTTGATCATTTTTGTACGACGACCGCATACGAGGTTGAGTTGGTTGCTGGAAACCAGGTGAAGGTCCAGGTAAAGTGGACCTCGGGGCTTGTGCGCGTTGACTTGTTCTTCCGACGTGCGGAATGTTCCAATTTGTCGACGGCAGGTGATGAGTAGCTTGGATTCCTGGAGAGAGAGAGAGAGAGAGAGAGAGAGAGAGAGAGAGAGAGAGAGAGAGAGAGAGAGAGAGAGAGAGAGAGAGAGAGAGAGGGAGGGAGGGAGGGAGAGAGAGAGAGAGAGAGAGAGAGAGAGAGAGAGAGAGAGAGAGAGAGAGAGAGAGAGAGAGAGAGAGAGAGAGAGAGAGAGAGAGAGAGAGAGAGAGAGAGAGAGAGAGAGAGAGAGAGAGAGAGAGAGAGAGAGAGAGAGAGAGAGAGAGAGAGAGAGAGAGAGAGAGAGAGAGATGATGTCGATGCTTGTTTCCGCTTGTATTCTTCTCTCTTCTGGCAGCTTCGATCAGCTCCCACCGCAATGAACACACTTGTATTCCACGGTGCCCTCGATGGGGCAGGAATCGGTGAGATGTTCTTGGGAGCAGACGTTGCATCTAGCCTTCAGTGGGCAGTTTCGAGTGCCATGTCCAAAGTGCAGGCATCGCATGCACTGCGTCACATCCTTATTCGTTCCACGGTAACCTTCCCACGAAACGATAATATTCTGGATCACTCGGGCTGCACTCAGTGCGCCAAGGGACACGGAACCTTTCCCGAAGTGCACCAGGTACAAGCTGTCATGACATGGGGAAAATGGCGAGTGGCTTCAGCTTGTACCGAAGCTCCAGGTCCAACTTTATTTCCTCTACGTCCATGATGGGCAATTCACGGATAACTGCCTTGAAGGGCTTCTCCGACGGAATGTCAAAGGTAAAATATTCGGCTTTGCATTTGTCGAGATACTGCTTCGTCTTTAAGGCCACCGTCTCGTGGGTTTGCGCTTTGAACAATTTATATGGGAGAGTGGCGTTACGCTGATTTTAGAACAACAATTTTGACCAAACTGATTGAAATAATCGACCACCGAAACAATCACTACATCAGGAATTTGATATTCTTTGAAATGTGAAAAACAATGTGAAAGTTTTTCCGGGATTTTCCAGGATACTTCGGGGACTGGTGCAAGGTGCACACAATTTTACCACCCAACGACTTTTCCCGCGAATTACGCAAAATTCAAAGCGGTGACATATGTATTTTTATGTTGTAAACTATTGACACAAGTCAAAAGAATGTGTATGTTCCATTACTTGTGCAAATAAATTCAATTTTCCGGGAAAAACAACGAATTTCCCAAGTCAGGTCAATCAAAGGTTCAATACGGAATTGTGACTCCGGGGAAGGAATAAAATTAATCAAAAATTCAAAAAATCAGTTGGAAGTGTATAATAATGAAATCAATGGAAATCTTCCAGCATAATTACAATATCTCATAAGTTTTCCTGGTTTTCCCGAATTCTACATGAATTAGATGGTGAAGCGTTACGAAACGCGAAAGAGGGAAGCGAAGGAAATATAAACGTAGCGTTCTGGTCTTTGCCGATGGGTATGATATAAGGCCATCGGTCGGCGCGACCTATGTACGTAAACGAGGGAGCTTCGATAATGTGAGCAAGCTGCGGTTTAGAATGTTTTCCGTATCACCATAATGATTAATTATAGCATGTGAGACAGGAGAAAGCTTTATAATCAATTTTGTTATGTGGAGTAGTACTATTGCTACTCATACGAATAATGAATAGTTTTTTATTTGTTATATTTACCAAAAGACATTGCAAAAATACGAATTCTGAATTAATTACGAATAAACATTATGTTTCAGAGACCAACATTGTTATTTCGATCGAGTTGTGCTGAATTCTCACAGCGGGAATATAAATGTGATAAACATTATCAGCTTCAATGAAGCATCAGCTGCCCCCTCAGCCATACGATTTTGTCGTGCGAACGATTGCACCGCAACATCCATGCAACACTCTTGCAAACCTCGACATATTTTCATTTGGGCAAAATACGATCGTGAAACATAAAATAATTCTATGTAATTAATAATACTGCCCTCAACATGAAATTTCAATAGTTTGTCGATATCCACCGGAATGCAAACATTAGATAAAATACATTAGGAATGGTACACGGCACTTAGTTCATATAAATAACACAATGATCGCAATAATTCTTACGTCGTTTCAAAAAACTGTCCAATATTTCATCCTTTGTATGAAGATACCGACGACCGTGTTGTGTTGCATGAAATTGTTCGGTTAGGAAGGATTAGTCGTTCTGCAGACAGCTTGAAGAACGGTTGGTTGGAAACTGTTCCAGCATGTTATCATATTTCGAAAATCCAGTTTTTCAGATAATAGCATTTCAAGGAAGAAAATATTAGGATCAAAATTTTAGAATTTTATGATTTTACATTCGAAATATGCTTGGGCTTCGAAATAAAACAAATTAGACAAATAAGCGACATAAATCAAACAAGACAAATAAGTGAAATAAAACATATAAGAAAACTAAGGCAAATAAGACAAAAAAGCAGGGATGTCATTCTAGAGCCATCCAACACGAATATAATTATATCATTGTATAGACCGTAAAAATCGATGTCCGACGCCATTTTGAAATCCAAGATGGCGGACCGAAATTCAAGATGGCGGCCATATGGACCAAATATTTGGCCTGGAACCATGCAATATGGGTGTCTTTCGATCGGGCTTGATGAATAGAACTCGAAAATCGATGTCCAAAGCCATTTTGAAATCCAAGATGGCGGACCGAAATTCAAGATGGCGGCCATATGAACCAATTATTTGGCCTAAAATCATGTAATATGTGTGTCTATCGATCGGGCTTGATGAGTAGAACTCGAAAATCGATGTCCGAGGCCATTTTGAAATCCAAGATGGCGGACCGAAATTCAAGATGGCGGCCATATGGTCCAATTATTTGACCTGAAACCATGCAATATGGGTCTCTATCGATCGGGCTTGATGATCAATCCGAGGCCATTTCAATGTCCGAGGCCATTTTGAAAATCGATGTCCGAGGCCATTTTGAAATCCAAGATGGCGGACCGAAATTCAAGATGGCGGCCATATGAACCAATTATTTGGCCTGAAACCCTGCAATATGGGTGTCTATCGATCGGGCTTGATGAATAGAACTCGAAAATCGATGTCCAAAGCCATTTTGAAATCCAAGATGGCGGACCGAAATTCAAGATGGTGGCCATATGGACCAAATATTTGGCCTGGAACCATGCAATATGGGTGTCTATCGATCGGGCTTGATGAGTAGAACTCGAAAATCGATGTCCGAGGCCATTTTGAAATCCAAGATGACGGCCCGAAATCCAAGATGGCGGCCGTATGGACCAATTAGTTGACCTGAAAACATGCAATATGGGTCTCTATCGATCGGGCTTGATGAGTAGAACTCGAAAATCGATGTCCGGAGCCATTTCGAAATCCAAGATGGCAGCCCGAAATTCAAGATGGCGGCCATATGGACCAATTAGTTGACCTGAAAACATGCAATATGGGTTTCTATCAATCGGGCTTGATGAGTAGAACTCGAAAATGGATGTCCGGAGCCATTTTGAAATCCAAGATGGCGGACCGAAATTCAAGATGGCGGCCATATGAACCAATTATTTGGCCTGAAATCATGTAATATTGGTGTCTATCGATCGGGCTTGATGAGTAGAACTCGAAAATCGATGTCCGAGGCCATTTTGAAATCCAAGATGGCGGCCGTATGGACCAATTAATTGACCTAAAACATGCAATATGGGTTTCTATCAATCGGGCTTGATGAGAAAAACTCGAAAATAAATGTTAGACGCCATTTTGATATCCAAACTGGCGGACCGAAATACAAGATGGCGGCCATAAGGATCAACTATTTGACCTGAAACCATGCAATATGGGTGTCTATCGATCAGGCTTGATGAGTAGAACTCGAAAATCGATGCGCGACGCTATTTTGAAATCCAAGATGGCGGACCGAAATTCAAGATGGCGGCCATATGGACCAATTAGTTAACCTGAGAACATGCAATATGGGTGTCTATCGATCGGGCTTGATGAGTACTACTCGAAAATCGATGTCCAAAGCCATTTTGAAATCCAAGATGGCGGACCGAAATTCAAGATGGCGGCTATATGGACCAATTAGTTGACCTGGAAACATTCAATATGGGTGTCTATGGATCGGGCTTGATGAGTAGTACTCGAAAATCGATGTCCGAGGCCATTTTGAAATTCAAGATGGCGGAACAATATTCAAGATGGCGGCCGTATGGAGCAATTAGTTGACCTGAAAACATGCAATATGGGTCTCTATCGATCGGGCTTGATGAGTAGAACTCGAAAATCGATGTCCGGAGCCATTTTAAAATCCAAGATGGCGGACCGAAATTCAAGATGGCGGCCATATGGACCAATCAGTTGACCTGAAAACATGCAATATGGGTGTCTTTCGATCGGGTTTGATTATCAATCCGAGGCCATTTCAATGTCCGAGGCCATTTTGAAAATCAATGTCCGAGGCCATTTTGAAATCCAAGAAGGCGGACAGAAATTCAAGATGGCGGCCATATGAACCAATTATTTGGCCTGAAACCATGCAATATGGGTGTCTATCGATCGGGCTTGATGAATAGAACTCGAAAATCGATGTTCGGAGCCATTTTGAAACCCAAGATGGCGGAACGAAATTCAAGATGGCGGCCATATGGACCAAATATTTGGCCTGGAACCATGCAATATGGGTGTCTATCGATCGGGCTTGATGAGTAGAACTCGAAAATCGATGTCCGAGGCCATTTTGAAATCCAAGATTACGGCCCGAAATCCAAGATGGCGGCCGTATGGACCAATTAGTTGACCTGAAAACATGCAATATGGGTATCTATCGATCGGGCTAGATAGGTAGAACTCGAAACTCGATGTCCGGAGCCATTTTGAAATCCAAGATAGCGGACCGAAATTCAAGATGGCGGTCATATGGACCAATTAGTAGACCTGAAAACATGCAATATGGGGTCTATCGATCGGACTTGATGAGTAGAACTCTAAAATCAATGTTTGACGCCATTTTGAAATCCAAGATGGCGGACAGAAATACAAGATGGCGGCCGTATGAACCAAACATTTAGCCTGAAACCATGCAATATGGGTGTCTATCGAACGGGCTTGATAGGTAGAACTCGAAAATCGATGTCCGGAGCCATTTTGAAATCCAAGATAGCGGACCGAAATTCAAGATAACGGCCATATGGACCAAACAGTTGACCTGAAAACATGCAATATGGGTCTCTATCAATCGGGCTTGATGAGTAAAACTCGAAAATCGATGTCCGAGGCCATTTTGAAATCCAAGATGGCGGACCGAAATTCAAGATGGCGGCCATATGAACCAAATATTTGGCCTGAAACCATGCAATATGGGTGTCTATCGATCGGGCTAGATAGGTAGAACTCGAAAATCGATGTCCGAGGCCATTTTGAAATCGAAGATGGCGGCTCGAAATTCAAGATGGCGGTTATATGGACAAATTAGTAGACCTGAAAACATGCAATATGGGTGTCTATCGATCGGACTTGATGAGTAGAACTCTAAAATCAATGTTTGGTGCCATTTTAAAATCCAAGATGGCGGACAGAAATACAAGATGGCGGCCATATGAACCAAACATTTAGCCTGAAACCATGCAATATGGGTCTCTATCGAACGGGCTTGATGGGTAGAACTCGAAAATCGATGTCCGGAGACATTTTAAAATCCAAGATGACGGACCGAAATTCAAGATGGCGGCCATATGGACCAATCAGTTGACCTGAAAATTTGCAATATGGGTGTCTATCAACCGGGCTTGATGAGTAAAACTCGAAAATCGATGTCCGAGGCCATTTTGAAACACCAGATGGCGGACCGAAATTCAAGATGGCGGTCATATGAACCAATTATTTGAACTGCAACCATGCAATATGAGTGTCAATCGATCAGGCTTGATGAGAAGAACTCGAAAATCAATGATTGACGCCATTTTGAAAACCAAGATAGCGGACCGAAATACAAGTTGGCGGCCATATGATCTAATTATTTGAATTGCAACCATGCAATATGGGTGTCTATCGATCAGGATTGATGAGTAGAACTCGAAAATCGATGCGCGACGCTACAGTCAAACCTCCATGAGTCGATATTGAAGGGACTGTCGACTCATGGAAATATCGAGATGTGGAATAGAAAATCCTTGGGAAGCTGTTTGAAGGGACCATCACAGTAACCCAGAAAATATTTTTTAATATGGCATAATTTGCATCCATGAGTCGATATCGAGTCATAGAACATCGACTCATGGAGGTTTGACTGTATTTTGAAATCCAAGATGGTGGACCGAAATACAAGATGGTGGCTATATGGTGAAATTATTTGACCTGAAACCATGCAATATGGGTGTCTATCGATCGAGCTTGATGAGTTCAACTCGAAAATCGATGTCTGAGGCCATTTTGAAACCCAACATGGCGGACCGAAATTCAAGATGACGGCCATATGAACCAATTATGTGAACTGCAGCCATGCAATTTGGGTGTCTATCGATTAGGCTTGATGAGGAGAACTCGAAAATCAATGATTGACGCCATTTAGAAATCCAAGATGGCGTACCGAAATTCGAGTGTCAATGGATCGAGTTTGATGAGTAGAACTCAAAAAATTGTATATAAATAATGGTGTGTTCCGCCAACATCAATATTTTTGCATTGAAGCGCCGTCGTTCAAAGTTTGTCACGCCACTGAGGGGCCGTACATATATTACGTAAGCACTTATCGGGAGAGGGGGGTCGGTCAATATCTTACGCTCCATATAAATTAAAAATCATTTGTATGAAACATTCTTACATGGGGGAGGGGGGCTCGAAACACCCAGGAAATTGCTTACGTAATAGTGTGAGACCCCTGATCTATGATGTTCTATGCTGGTTCAAATTTTGAGAAAATAACAGATTTTCCCGTTGAAACTCTGAAGATTTATTGGAATTTTCGTAAAACTACCCGGTAGAGCCCTACAATACCATGTTAAGACTCCATAGATTTTTTTTTTGTGAAAATACCATTGGTTCCTTCGAAAATTCCGTTCAATTTTACGTTGTTATTTCGAAAAGCTCTGTAAAAACTAAGTAAAACTTCGGGTGGAAAATTCGAAGAATTTCCCTTTGAAACTCAAAGTTTTTCTCGTTGAAATAGAATTTTTGGACGGTTTCTGCCAAACGAAAGCAATTTGATCGAATGCCACAATTCCGATAGTTGTTTGGCCAAATATGTCTTTTGACTCAATAAATCATTTGGCTGAAGCTAGTTATTTCGCCAAAAGTGATGAACAGTTCCTTTAGCTTAATAAAACGGTAGGCCAAATTTCTCAATTTTCCGAAAATGCCCTTCGTTCAAAATTGTCGTTTGACAGTGAGTACTATTTGGCGGGAATCGATATTAGGCCTAAATTGTCGTTCAGGTGGATTGGTCATTTTACCAAAAATAGAAGAAAATTACGTGTGGCGAGAATAGCTGTTTTGCAGAAAGTACATTTTTAATCTAAATTTTTTGCCGAACAACAATTCCTTCCGAATAATATTTTTGGGAAAATAATTAAGTTCCTTTAGAAGAATGTGTTCACCTGTAGGAAGACCAGTTTAGTACTTTTTTTTTAATTCTCACACGTTGTAATCGTATTTCGACTTCAACTGTTAAGTCATCTTCAGTTTCTCGTTGCTCGACTCGATCGATAGACACCCATCTTGGATTTCAAAATGGCGTAATACATTCATTTTCGAGTTCAACTGATCAAGCCCGTTCGATAGACACCCATATTGCATGTTTTCAGGCCAAATAATTGGTTCATATGGCCGCCATCTTGTATTTCGGTTCGCCATCTAGGATTTCAAAATGGCTTCGGACATCGATTTTCGAGTTCTACTCATCAAGCCCGATTGATAGACACACATACTGCATGGTTTCAGGCCAAAAAATTGAACCATATGGCCGCCATCTTGTATTTCGGTCCGCCAATCATTGATTTTCGAGTTCTACTCATCAAGTCCGATCGATAGACACCCATATTGCATGATGTCAGGTCAAATGATTGGTCCATATGGCCACCATCTTGAATTTCGGGCCGCCATCTTGGATTTCAAAATGGCTTCTGACATCGATTTTCGAGTTCTCTCATCAAGCCCGATCGATAGAAATCCATATTGCATGGTTTCAGGCCAAATATTTGGTTCATATGGCCGCCATCTTGTATTTCGGTCTGCCATCTTGGATTTCAAAATGGCGTCAAACATTGATTTCCGAGTTCTGTTCATCAAGCCCGATCAATAGACACCCATATTACATGGTTTCAGGCCAAATAATTGGTTCATATGGCCGCCATCTTGAATTTCGGTCCGCCATCTTGGATTTCAAAATGGCTCCGGACATCGATTTTCGAAATCTTCTCAACAAGCCCGATTGATAGAGGCCCATATTGCATGTTTTCAGGTCAACTAATTGGTCCATATGGCCGCCATCTTGAATTTCGGTCTGCCATCTTGGATTTCAAAATGGCTCCGGACATCGATTTTCGAGTTCTACTCATCAAGCCCGATCGATAGAGACCCATATTGCATGTTTTCAGGTCAACTAATTGGTCCATACGGCCGCCATCTTGGATTTCGGGCCGTCATCTTGGATTTCAAAATGGCCTCGGACATCGATTTTCGAGTTCTACTCATCAAGCCCGATCGATAGACACCCATATTGCATGGTTCCAGGCCAAATATTTGGTCCATATGGCCGCCATCTTGAATTTCGGTCCGCCATCTTGGATTTCAAAATGGCTCCGAACATCGATTTTCGAGTTCTATTCATCAAGCCCGATCGATAGACACCCATATTGCATGGTTTCAGGCCAAATAATTGGTTCATATGGCCGCCATCTTGAATTTCGGTCCGCCATCTTGGATTTCAAAATGGCGTCGGACATCGATTTTCAAAATGGCCTCGGACATTGAAATGGCCTCGGATTGATAATCAAACCCGATCGAAAGACACCCATATTGCATGTTTTCAGGTCAACTGATTGGTCCATATGGCCGCCATCTTGAATTTCGGTCCGCCATCTTGGATTTCAAAATGGCCTCGGACATCGATTTTCGAGTTCTACTCATCAAGCCCGATCGATAGACACACATATTACATGATTTTAGGCCAAATAATTGGTTCATATGGCCGCCATCTTGAATTTCGGTCCGCCATCTTGGATTTCAAAATGGCTTTGGACATCGATTTTCGAGATCTATTCATCAAGTCCGATCGAAAGACACCCATATTGCATGGTTCCAGGCCAAATATTTGGTCCATATGGCCGCCATCTTGAATTTCGGTCCGCCATCTTGGATTTCAAAATGGCGTCGGACATCGATTTTTACGGTCTATACAATGATATAATTATATTCGTGTTGGATGGCTCTAGAATGACATCCCTGCTTTTTTGTCTTATTTGCCTTAGTTTTCTTATATGTTTTATTTCACTTATTTGTCTTGTTTGATTTATGTCGCTTATTTGTCTAATTTGTTTTATTTCGAAGCCCAAGCATATTTCGAATGTAAAATCATAAAATTCTAAAATTTTTGATCCTAATATTTTCTTCCTTGAAATGCTATTATCTGAAAAACTGGATTTTCGAAATATGATAACATGCTGGAACAGTTTCCAACCAACCGTTCTTCAAGCTGTCTGCAGAACGACTAATCCTTCCTAACCGAACAATTTCATGCAACACAACACGGTCGTCGGTATCTTCATACAAAGGATGAAATATTGGACAGTTTTTTGAAACGACGTAAGAATTATTGCGATCATTGTGTTATTTATATGAACTAAGTGCCGTGTACCATTCCTAATGTATTTTATCTAATGTTTGCATTCCGGTGGATATCGACAAACTATTGAAATTTCATGTTGAGGCAGTATTATTAATTACATAGAATTATTTTATGTTTCACGATCGTATTTTGCCCAAATGAAAATATGTCGAGGTTTGCAAGAGTGTTGCATGGATGTTGCGGTGCAATCGTTCGCACGACAAAATCGTATGGCTGAGGGGGCAGCTGATGCTTCATTGAAGCTGATAATGTTTATCACATTTATATTCCCGCTGTGAGAATTCAGCACAACTCGATCGAAATAACAATGTTGGTCTCTGAAACATAATGTTTATTCGTAATTAATTCAGAATTCGTATTTTTGCAATGTCTTTTGGTAAATATAACAAATAAAAACTATTCATTATTCGTATGAGTAGCAATAGTACTACTCCACATAACAAAATTGATTATAAAGCTTTCTCCTGTCTCACATGCTATAATTAATCATTATGGTGATACGGAAAACATTCTAAACCGCAGCTTGCTCACATTATCGAAGCTCCCCTCGTTTACGTACATAGGTCGCGCCGACCGATGGCCTTGTATCATACCCATCGGCAAAGACCAGAACGCTACGTTTATATTTCCTTCGCTTCCCTCTTTCGCGTTTCGTAACGCTTCACCATCTAATTCATGTAGAATTCGGGAAAACCAGGGAAAACTTATGAGATATTGTAATTATGCTGGAAGATTTCCATTGATTTCATTATTATACACTTCCAACTGATTTTTTGAATTTTTTGATTAATTTTTATTCCTTCCCCGGAGTCACAATTCCGTATTGAACCTTTGATTGACCTGACTTGGGAAATTCATTGTTTTTCCCGGAAAATTGAATTTATTTGCACAAGTAATGGAACATACACATTCTTTTGACTTGTGTCAATAGTTTACAACATAAAAATACATATGTCACCGCTTTGAATTTTGCGTAATTCGCGGAAAAGTCGTTGGGTGGTAAAATTGTGCACCTTGCACCAGTCCCCGAAGTATCCTGGAAAATCCCGGAAAAACTTTCACATTGTTTTTCACACATTTCAAAGAATATCAAATTCCTGATGTAGTGATTGTTTCGGTGGTCGATTATTTCAATCAGTTTGGTCAAAATTGTTGTTCTAAAATCAGCGTAACGCCACTCTCCCATATAAATTGTTCAAAGCGCAAACCCACGAGACGGTGGCCTTAAGTAGTCCTCCTTGGATGTGAGAACCACCTTGATACACACGCGACTTGGTGGACGCGGCTGGGTGTCATCGTTTTGGATCTCGCCGAAACCGTTGAGGTCGCTGACGTTAATTGCGGTGCAAACAGTTTTGGTTTCGCCAGTTTCGCTTGCTTTGTTGTGGGACGCAACCGAGACTTTTTCCACATGGCATTTCTTCTTTGCATTGTCCAGATCAGGGGTGCTGGCAGTAGTATTGGCAGAAGGTCTGCCATCCTTCTTACGATGACGCGGCATTTACTGGCTGATCGACCGACACGATTTAGAAATATACTTTAGTAGCCAATCGTCTGATTTATAACAGCCTAATAGCCAACAGGCCGCGAAATAATAGTTTGCCCGTGTGCGAGGCGAACCGGTGTTCATACCAGACTACCCCGCAAAGATCTGAATGTGGAGAGGAACGCTGGAGTTCTCTGCTCGTACTAGGACACGTCCGAACTGCTCGGACGATCAGACTCGATGATGATGATGATGATGATGCGATGTTTAGGTATAGCTTCCGGGGAATAGCATTTTATACTCAGCCGCTGGATACCAGAACAGACTGTTGGAGCCGCACCTTTTTGGTGAGCATACGCTCGATCAGTCGGGTCAAATTTGTTTAAAGTCTCACCCAACAGCAGGACTAGGCAAGTCGCTTTGAGCGGCGTAGGGGCGGAAACGAAATCTGTAAACAAGCATTAGACTGGAACCCAGCAGGACATCGCAGAAGAGGCAGACCCAGAGGCTCATGGCAGCGAAGCCTCAATAAAGAAATAAAAGAAGTCGACCGAAATCTAACCTTGCAACAGGTTAAAGCAACCACCGGAGGTGTACAAGACCCATAAGTAAGTAAGTAAGATAATATTTCATAACAGGTACATTATTTTATGATACTACTGTGCGTACATCTACTCGTTTGTTACACGAACGTTTATTGTTAGGTTTGCAGCGATCATTAAAAATTATATCTTACAGTGAACAGACGGACCTTATTTTAACTATTTATTTTGTTTTCTCGCTCAGACAAATTAATCATGTGTCCCGCATTTAGATTTCATCTAACTACTACCTCGAAATACAGAAAGTTTTTGAAAAGGACTTAGCAGTCAAGAAATTGATCTGATTTGATAAGTCCGAGTAGCAGTAGCCATCGAGCTGGTAAGTACAGTGCGTGTTTTGGTCCTCGCAAGTAGCACGCTTGTCATATACCTGTCACTGTGATTCATATGCTACCACATCCAGTCATATTTGATTTGCTGCAACAAAATCTAAATTGTGCTACTAGGGAAAGACGTTTGGCGATGTCGAGAAGTCATTTGACAATGTATAGCATGATGGCCTGGTGTACAAACTACAAAGCTACAATCTTCCCAGCTACCTAATGAAAATCATCAACAATTATCTGTCGGCAAGGACATTCCGGTTCTCAATCAGCGGAGCGAGTTCCAATGCGCACAACATTGTTGCAGGCGTCCCTCAGGGCAGTATCCTCGGGCCTCTGCTTTTCAATCTGTTCACCTTAAACATGCCAGAACCTCTAGAAGGCGGCATTCTGTCTCTGTTCGCAGATGACACCTCCATCGTCTACAATGGTAGAGTGATCAGAGCACTAGTGGCAAAACTCCAACGAGGTCTGGATGCCCTGACAGAATATCTCACCAGCTGGAAGATCTGTATCAACGCGGCGAAGACCCAGGTCATCATTTTCCCCCACTCTAAATCCCCTAAACATGTTCTGCCTGAGGACTGTAAAATCATCCTCAATGGCACGACTGTGGAATGGGCCAATGAGGCAGTCTACCGTGGCTTGACCCTCGACAGCAAGCTTATTTTCAGGCAACAGGTTGACAAAACGGTGACAAAGTGTAACGTCTTGTTGAAACTACTGTACCCTTTGATCAACCGCCGGGCGTCATTGTCCCTGAAAAATACGCTTGCTGTCTACAAGTAAATCATCCTCCTTGTGATCGAATATGGCATGCCGGTGTGGGAGAGCTGCGCCAAAACCTACCACCTCAAACTTCAACGGACCCAAAACAAATTCCTGAGGATGATCCTCAACACCCCTCCCAGGACAAGAACATCCGAGGTCCATCGTCTGGCCGGAATAAAAACCTTACATGCTCCAAATATGTGAATGAAAATACATTTAAAATCACAACATATTTTTATCTGTGCTGTTACGTATCGTATTCGGGTGTTTAGTTTAATTTTGTGTGGCCGGAAAGTTGAACGGCATATAATTTAGTTCTGTTTTGATTACGCGATTGATCGTATTTTGATTACCAAGCAAAACGATCGCGTGATCCGAGATATTTATTTTGATCTGTACGGTTTGGAGAGTAAATCAATTATTACGCGTTTTTATTTGCATTTCATAGAATCACCTTCCTTAGATTGCATCACTCACCAAAGTATATTCAGATAAAATATCCTATGCAACTAACACAATACAACATCCCAAGACAATCGTGGAGATGCAGATGTGCAGATAACACTCATTTGGATCCTATAATGAAAAACCAACATCAGAACAGTAGTTACATCATTCCCAGTCATACGCTCGAGCCAGCCGGATCGTTTTGCCTGTGCTCTGCAAAGTGATTTTCCCAAGTGTTTTTTTTTCCGCTGTTATACGGTTTTACACCGGGTTTTTTCACGCGCGTATACCGCCCGACCGGGAAGCACCGTGTCCTGGCCGAGTCCTCGACACGGCTGTATAGATCCTGCTCCAAATCCAGGACAAGATTTGGCATCTTGGCTAGATTTCGGCATCAATACAAACCAACAACAACCACCTTGCTGTGGGCCACGCTTTGTTCGACGGTCCCATTGAGTCAGCAGAGAGCAAAGACGAACCGCATTGACGCTACAACGGTGAAGCTGAGTAGAAGCCGTACCTACAGTACAGTTGATAGCCGCCTGCCGTAGCAAAGGAATAGGTAAAACGAGCACATTTTTGGTAACTATTCTGCTGCTGTCTGTCGTAGGGGCTACCCGACAATAGTTGTACAGTCACTTTATTTTGTTGTTTTCGCTTCTGCATTATTTCCACTTTTCGTTTGGATAAAATTCTTCTTTTTTTTCTCGTATTATTATTAGTATTAGAATTTAATATCGTAAATTCAAACCATCAATAAATCTTTTTTTTTTTCGCTATTTTTTTATTTTATTATTATTTTTTTTATTCTGTTATTTTTTTTTCTCGACATATTACCTTTTTCGCTGTTACTCTTTTGCATTTATATCTTTTTTTTCTTTTTCGTTATTATTAATTTCAAATCATTTTCTTCTTTCACATTACATTTAATAGAAGATTCATTCTTCTGAGTGAAATATTGTTTTCACCCATAACACGACCGTATGGAAGAAAATGACACAGGCGGGGGAGATACCCAATTTGTGATCTCCGACAATGAGTCCATAGATTCTCCATCCTATGAGAATTTGATCGAACATCTTTTCACATCATCGGAGACCAATCTAGACCAACAAACAGCATCTCCGCTATCCTCAGTGGTGCAGCGAAACGTTATCCAACCTACTATTGTCCCAAAACTCTCAACTGGCACCCCTTCAACTGTTTTCCCTGAACTCATGGATACCAGTTCCACTATGACACGCAATGAAAGCACCCCTTCTCTCCCTACTTCTGCTACCCCCCGCCTGAAAGCATACTCATGCGGATCGAAAGGTCCCTTTCTGGTTTTCTTCCGGCCCAAAGGCAAACCGCTGAACAAATTGCAAATCGCAAAAGACCTGGCAAAGTCGTTTCGGGGCATAGAAGAGGTGAATGCACCGAGCCGTAATAAGTTGCGGATCACAGTTAGTGATCGGGAACAGGCAAATAAGATTGCTGCCTGCGAGCTCTTTTTGAGGGAATACCACGTATACATTCCGAGTCGAGAAGTCGAAGTAGCCGGAGTGGTTACCGAGCCGTATCTGTCCTGTGCTGACATCAAGTCTCTTGACGCTGGTGGGTTCAAGAATAGGGCCGTCCCAGCTGTCCAAGTGATTGATGTAAGACAAATGAACCGCGTGTCATCTGGTGGCACTAAAAAAACATCAGATTCGTATCGAGTAACCTTCTCCGGATCGGCTTTGCCGGACTATCTCGTGATCGGGAAACTTCGATTACCTGTGCGACTCTATGTACCGAGTGTAATGCACTGCACCAAATGCCAGCAGATTGGACACACAGAAACTTACTGCTGCAACAACCGCGCTGCAGTAAGTGCGGTGAACAACATCAAGAGGGTCCCTGCAGCACGGAGCAGAAATGTACCTGCTGCGGTGAAGCTCCGCATGATCTGTCCACCTGCCCTCGGTTCATAGAGCGGGGAAAACATCAGCTGCGATCCATTCAACAGCGATCACGGCGATCTTATGCAGAAATGCTGAAAAATCGCCGCGCCAGCTGTACCATCAACCCAACCTATTGTTAACGACAATCTCTACTCTTCCCTGCCCCTCGATGATCAAGGTTCTGACTCTGGGGACGGTGAGGATTACACTGTGATTGAAACAGGTACAAAGAGGAAGAGAATGAGAACTAAACCTCAAACACATAAAACTACTCTAAAAGTTCCAGTCAATCAACAGGGAACCCTATCTTCCCCTGGAAAATCATTAAGTGGTGGAAAACCCCCGAAAATTTCAACATTGGGGTTCAAGTTTGTGGCTGGCGAAATTCCATCACTTCCAGGAACATCTAAAACCCCAGCTGTTCCAGTTTTTAGCCCAGAAAGTTTACAGCAACAAAAAGGTCAGCGAGTACCTCAGCACAAGCAAGTTGAGGTCTCAGATAAAATGACTATCTCTGGGATTGTGGACTTCATCTTCAATACTTTAGAAATCTCTCCCGCAGTGAGAAACATCATCAATATGATAATCTCACTGGTGAAACCTTTATTGAAGCAACTAATGTCAAAATGGCCTGTTCTTGATTCGATCTTATCCCTTGATGGCTAATTTAACCAACGAGGTCGGGGATAAGATTGTAGTCCTACAGTGGAACTGTAGAAGCATCATCAAAAATTTACCTGCGTTTGAATATTTAGTTCACACTTCGTGTTGTGATGCATTTGCTCTCAGTGAAACATGGCTTACTTCAGATAAAAACCTTACTTTCCACGATTTCAATATTATTCGCCGAGATCGGGGCGATGGATATGGAGGGTGCTCTTGGGGATCAACAAGCTCCACTCCTTTTATATAATTGATCTTCCCCGATGATAGGCACTGAAGTAGTCGCTTGCCATGTCACCATACGAGGTAAAAAGCTTAAGCATAGCCTCTGTGTACATACCGCCGAATGCTTCTGTTCGACACAGAGACCTTACGGCTATTTGCTCAGCAATGCCTGAGCCACGGTTGATCCTAGGAGATTTTAACTCACACGGTACAGCCTGGGGAACTTACCGATGACAACCGTTCATCTTTGATTTATGACATGTGTGACTACTTCAATTTGACATATTTGAATAATGGGGAAGCAACACGTGTAGCATCTTCAGGACTCGAAAGTAGAATTGACCTCTCAATCTGTTCGATTTCACTAACATTGGATTGTACGTGGAAAGTGATTCAGGATCCCCATGGTAGTGATCACTTGCCTATCGAAATCTCAATTACTAATGGATCGCGTCAGACTCATCAGATTTGCAATGCATACGACCTCACAAAGCACATTGACTGGGGAAAATATGCAGAAGCGATCATCGATGGTGAACAATTAGTCGAGGTACTTCCTCCGTTGGAAGAATACCGATATATCGCCGGTTTGATTCATAACAGCGCGCTACATGCGCAGCGTAGACCTATACCGGGATCGCAAGCGCGTCGACGTCCTCCATCTCCTCTCTGGTGGGATGCCGAGTGTACTAGAGTATATCGTGAAAAATCCGACGCGTTCAAGGATTATCGGAAGCGGGGTTCGCGGGATAATTATGATAGGTATATCTCTCTTGAACGAAAATTCAAGAGCCTCGTAAATGCCAAGAAACGAGGGTACTGGCGTCATTTCGTTGATGGCCTATCGCGAGAAACGTCGATGACAACTCTCTGGACCGTCGGTAGAAGAAAGCGAAACGCGTCGGCGGTTAACGAAGATAGAGAAAGCTCATCCAGGTGGATAATTGCATTCGCCAAAAAGGTGTGCCCGGATTCCGTTGCTATACAAGGATTCGTGCGTGACGTAACACGCGGTCGAAGCGAAATGGATAGTCCGTTTTTGATGGTCGAGTTCTCGCTTGCTCTCCTTTCTTGTAACAATTCTGCCCCTGGAATGGATGGTATTAAGTTCAACCTACTTAGAAACCTCCCAGACGTCGCGAAGAGGCGATTGTTGAACTTATACAATCGATTCCTGGAAAGCAACATCGTTCCAGATGAATGGAGACAGGTAAGAGTGATCGCCATAAAGAAACCAGAGAAACCTGTGTCGGATCACAATTCGTACCGGCCAATCGCGATGTTGTCGTGTATACGGAAGCTGTTTGAGAAGATGATTCTTAATCGGCTCGACAAATGGGTTGAATCGAACGGCTTTCTATCAGATACTCAATTTGGATTACGCAAAGACAAGGGAACGAACGACTATCTTGCGCTGCTTACTACAGAGATCCAACTGACCTATTCTCAAAAAGCACAAATGGGTTCAGTTTTTTTGGACATTAAGGGGGCTTTTGACTCAGTTTGCGTTGACGTCCTTTCAGACAAACTCCACGAGTGTGGACTTTCACCAATATTGAACAACTATTTGTATAACTTGTTGTCTGAGAAACATATGAGCTTTTCTCATGGAAACTCGACAACTTCAAGAATTAGTTACATGGGTCTCCCCCAGGGCTCATGCCTAAGCCCCCTTCTTTACAACTTTTACGTCAGAGATATCGATGGATGTCTCATGGAAAATTGCACGCTTAGACAGCTTGCGGATGACGCCGTCGTCTCCTTTACAGGAACAGCGGCGGACGATCTGCAAGGACCATTGCAAGATACTTTAGACAATTTGTCTACTTGGGCTATTCGGCTAGGTATCGAATTCTCTCCGGAGAAAACTGAGCTGATTGTCTTTTCTAGGAAGCATAAGCCGGCAAAATTAGAGCTTCACCTTGAGGGTAAGAAAATCGCTCAAGGCCTTTCACATAAATATTTAGGGGTCTGGTTCGACTCGAAAGGCACCTGGGGAAAGCACATTAAACATCTGTATCAGAAATGCCAACAACGAATCAACTTCATGCGGGCTGTAACCGGAACATGGTGGGGAGCCCACCCGGAAGATCTGATAAAGCTTTATCGTACAACGATTCTGTCGGTTATCGAATATGGTAGTTTTTGTTTCCAATCCGTCGCGCAAACGCACCTGTTAAAACTCCAACGTATCCAGTATCGTTGTCTCCGTATCGCGTTGGGTTGTATGAACTCGACTCATACAATGAGTCTAGAGGTACTTGCGGGAGTACTTCCTTTATCAGATCGTTTCGTGGAATTGTCGTTTAGGTTCCTCATCCGGTGTGAGGTTTTAAACCCATTGGTTATTGAGAATTTTGAGAAGCTAATCGAACGAAACTTCCAATCAAAATTTATGACAGTGTACTACTGTTACGTGAGCCTGAAGATTGGTCCTTCTTTGAATGTTCCCAATCGTGGTTGCTTCCTGGACTCCTCCAGTTCTACTGTAGTTTTTGATCTGACCATGAAACAAGAGATCCATGGAATATCAGATCCACACCGATCGGAGTGCATACCACCAATTTTTGCAAGCAAGTACGGCCATGTTAGTTGTGATAAAAGGTTTTTCACCGACGGGTCAAAATCAAATGAATCCACTGGTTTCGGTGTCTTTAACAATCTTCATAGCACTGCTCATAAACTTCAAAACCCTTGTTTCGTATATATCGCAGAATTAGCGGCTATACACTATGCATTAGAGCGATAAATAATTAATTTTTACGGATAGTCTCAGTTCTTAGGGGCTATCCGTTCAATGAGGCCGGTGCAGCACTCACCGTATTTCCTGAGTGAAATACGAACCATATTGAGTGCTCTCTCGAATCGCTTTTACACTATCACCTTAGTATGGGTCCCTTCACATTGCTCGATTCCGGGTAACGAGAAAGCGGACTCACTTGCCAAGGTGGGCGCTATGGAAGGCGATATTTATGAGCGCAAAATCGCCTTTAACGAATTTTTCACAATTGCTCGTCATCACGCTTTGGTCAGTTGACAACGAAAATGGGATGAAGGAGATTTGGGTAGATGGTTACATTCTATTCTCCCACATGTATCGAAGAAACCTTGGTTCAAGGGATTGGCAATTAGTCGAGACTTTATCAAGGTAATGTGTCGCCTAATGTCCAATCACTACTCTTTAAACGCACACTCCTATCGAATAGGCCTCGCCGACAGCAATCAATGCGACTGCGGTGCAGGTTACCAAGACATCAACCACGTTGTCTGGAGCTGTCCTAAATACGATGTTGCCAGGTCCGATTTATGTGCATCCCTCCGGGCCCGAGGGAAACCAGAAAAGGAAGACCTCAGAGATGTGTTGGGTAAGCTTGACCTAGACTACATGGTCCTTGTGTATAATTTCTTAAAACGAATCAATGTCTTTGTCTGAACCCCCTGTCTCTTGTAAGGACATGCTCACCTTGTTCCCACCCGCTTCGCTCGAAAAATCGTTTGTTTGTATCATTACAGTTTATCCCTGTATACACCTCGTCAATCAGCAATAAACGTGCCACAACATCGCCACCTAGGCCTCATCCCATCCATTATTTTTTTCTTGTCTTTCGCGAGTCTTTCGGCTCCCCAAGACTAATATTATACATTAAGACGACAATCATGATTGTAAAATCAATAAAATAACGGCTCCGTAATGCCTGCTGGCGCTTGAGCCTTGAAATAAAGATAAGTTAAAAAAAAAAAAAAAAAACAGTAGTTACATGACTAAATTTTGCTGAATTAGCTTGGGTAAGTATTCAAATAGTGTATTCTCTGCGTCGCGTAATAAATTAAATAGTTTGATGGACATGACATCAAAAATTTCCAAAGCAAGTACATCTATCGCTTCACGGTTTATCATGCTATGCAATGTGGCACGGCAACATGGAATCTCTGCAGCAACATAATTTATTGGCAAGAATGATTATGTGGAGTAAATTCTGGAAGGAGTTAGACAAGTACAAGTATAATTTTGGTACAAATTTGTCATATTAAAGTCTATTTTTCGCCATTGCAAAAAAAAAAGCGTGTGCAACTCGTTGTAAAACTCGATTTATTCAGCACTCGTAGTATTTATCCAACTCGGCAAGCCTCGTTCGATAATCGTATAACTCGTGCTGAAAAAATCATCTTTTTGCAACTTGTTGCACAAACTACTATTATGCAACTCATTTGGGTTGCATAATGGCCATTTCTGGCACCCATTTCTTTGGTATAGAAAAGTAGGCCATTTTATCACTCAAACACGAACTTTAAACCAGGTATTATAATCAGGAATTGCAAAAAATCCTTTGCAATGTATTTGGCTGGTGACCAAAATCAGATATGGCAAGACGAAAAAAAATTGTTTTCGGCTTCTCGACGTTTTCAAACAGCGGAGATCAATCCTGGTTACGTACATCCAACCGGTGATTATTAGATTTTCTAACAATTCTGTGTAAGAACCTACCAAAACCTGTATAAGAACTGGACATAAGCAAAAATTCTAGATTCTTATACAAATATTGTATTAGACCTTACAATTTAGCAAACTATCCATAGAATATTTGCTTGTGAGCTCACATTTTTTTGTATAGGAATCTAACAGTTTCGCATATGCCTAGTTTTTATACAGTTGTTGGTAGAATTGATTGAAAAACTAACAGTCGCTGGTTGGGTGTACTGCTTTGACTTAAATTCTGAACATGACTCATATTCCAAAACTCTCCCTTTCAAATGGCCAATTTAACTAAATTCGTGTAATTCTTTCCATAGTAAATTAAATTCGTTTGTAGTCTTGATCCTCCGTTCCTGAAACCGATGGAAATTTAGTTTAAGGGCGCTAAAACGCCAGTATTCGGAATATGAATCATGTTCGGGATTTGAGTCAAAACGGTATATTAATTTTCATTTATTTAAATCAAGGCCGGAGTGACTTCTATCGAGGATCACATCAGTAAGGGTGTCGTCAGTTGTAGAAGATTTTGTCCTATTGCCTTTGGGTCTGCCAGTTTTGATCTTGTCCTTAAGAAATAAATTCTGGCCCGAGAAAAACAACACATTTAAATCAGAATTCGCGGAAATTGCGAATAAAACGGATTAAAAATATTTGGTTTCGGAATTTCACGATTATGTGATTGGAAACAACGTCCACAATTTATTATCGCTTCTTCAATTCAGAAGAATGTCTCGAAAACCAGAATAGCCGTCGTTT
>NC_085140.1:107230853-107325853 GCF_024139115.2 Armigeres subalbatus | reverse complement strand
ATGATATGTTAAGAATATGTTTCTGAACTAAAATCTAGAGTCTGAAGGTTCTTGGAGCCACCATTTGAGAGGTATGAAGGTTATTTTTTCGATAAAGTCAGTTGCTTTATTGCACGAGGATTGTTACTTTCTACGCTTTTCAGATGCCTCCTTGCAAGCTGCTTTAAAGCCTCTTTTCAAAAGACCTCCTTTCAAAAGAATCGGAACCCACCTTTTCAGAGGCTTGGAAGCCTTTTTTTTCCAGTGGCTCGAAACCCTCCTTTCGAGAGGCTCGGAGGACTCCATTCAAAAGGTTCGGGAGCCTGCTTTCAAGAGGCCCGGAAGCCTCCTTTCAAGAGGCCTGGAAGCCTCCTTTCAAGAGGCCTGGAAGCCTCCTTTCAAGAGGCCTGGAAGCCTCCTTTCAAGAGGCCTGGAAGCCTCCTTTCAAGAGGCCTGGAAGCCTCCTTTCAAGAGGCCTGGAAGCCTCCTTTCAAGAGGCCTGGAAGCCTCCTTTCAAGAGGCCTGGAAGCCTCCTTTCAAGAGGCCTGGAAGCCTCCTTTCAAGAGGCCTGGAAGCCTCCTTTCAAGAGGCCTGGAAGCCTCCTTTCAAGAGGCCTGGAAGCCTCCTTTCAAGAGGCCTGGAAGCCTCCTTTCAAGAGGCCTGGAAGCCTCCTTTCAAGAGGCCTGGAAGCCTCCTTTCAAGAGGCCTGGAAGCCTCCTTTCAAGAGGCCTGGAAGCCTCCTTTCAAGAGGCCTGGAAGCCTCCTTTCAAGAGGCCTGGAAGCCTCCTTTCAAGAGGCCTGGAAGCCTCCTTTCAAGAGGCCTGGAAGCCTCCTTTCAAGAGGCCTGGAAGCCTCCTTTCAAGAGGCCTGGAAGCCTCCTTTCAAGAGGCCTGGAAGCCTCCTTTCAAGAGGCCTGGCGGCCTCCTTTCAAGAGGCCTGGAAGCCTCCTTTCAAGAGGCCTGGAAGCCTCCTTTCAAGAGGCCTGGAAGCCTCCTTTCAAGAGGCCTGGAAGCCTCCTTTCAAGAGGCCTGGAAGCCTCCTTTCAAGAGGCCTGGAAGCCTCCTTTCAAGAGGCCTGGAAGCCTCCTTTCAAGAGGCCTGGAAGCCTCCTTTCAAGAGGCCTGGAAGCCTCCTTTCAAGAGGCCTGGAAGCCTCCTTTCAAGAGGCCTGGAAGCCTCCTTTCAAGAGGCCTGGAAGCCTCCTTTCAAGACGCCTGGAAGCCTCCTTTCAAGAGGCCTGGAAGCCTCCTTTCAAGAGGCCTGGAAGCCTCCTTTCAAGAGGCCTGGAAGCCTCCTTCAAGAGGCCTGGAAGCCTCCTTTCAAGAGGCCTGGAAGCCTCCTTTCAAGAGGCCTGGAAGCCTCCTTTCAAGAGGCCTGGAAGCCTCCTTTCAAGAGGCCTGGAAGCCTCCTTTCAAGAGGCCTGGAAGCCTCCTTTCAAGAGGCCTGGAAGCCTCCTTCAAGAGGCCTGGAAGCCTCCTTTCAAGAGGCCTGGAAGCCTCCTTTCAAGAGGCCTGGAAGCCTCCTTTCAAGAGGGCCTGGAAGCCTCCTTTCAAGAGGCCTGGAAGCCTCCTTTCAAGAGGCCTGGAAGCCTCCTTTCAAGAGGCCTGGAAGCCTCCTTTCAAGAGGCCTGGAAGCCTCCTTTCAAGAGGCCCTGGAAGCCTCCTTCAAGAGGCCCTGGAAGCCTCCTTTCAAGAGGCCCAGCCTCCTTCAAGAGGCCCAGCCTCCTTTCAAGAGGCCCTGGAAGCCTCCTTTCAAGAGGCCTGGAAGCCTCCTTTCAAGAGGCCTGGAAGCCTCCTTTCAAGAGGCCTGGAAGCCTCCTTTCAAGAGGCCTGGAAGCCTCCTTTCAAGAGGCCTGGAAGCCTCCTTTCAGAGGCCTGGAAGCCTCCTTTCAAGAGGCCTGGAAGCCTCCTTTCAAGAGGCCTGGAAGCCTCCTTTCAAGAGGCCTAGAAGCCTCCTTTAAAGAGAGGCCTGGAAGCCTCCTTTCAAGAGGCCTGGAAGCCTCCTTTCAAGAGGCCTGGAAGCCTCCTTTCAAGAGGCCTGGAAGCCTCCTTTCAAGAGGCCTGGAAGCCTCCTTTCAAGAGGCCTGGAAGCCTCCTTTCAAGAGGCCTGGAAGCCTCCTTTCAAGAGGCCTGGAAGCCTCCTTTCAAGAGGCCTGGAAGCCTCCTTTCAAGAGGCCTGGAAGCCTCCTTTCAAGAGGCCTGGAAGCCTCCTTTCAAGAGGCCTGGAAGCCTCCTTTCAAGAGGCCTGGAAGCCTCCTTTCAAGAGGCCTGGAAGCCTCCTTTCAAGAGGCCTGGAAGCCTCCTTTCAAGAGGCCTGGAAGCCTCCTTTCAAGAGGCCTGGAAGCCTCCTTTCAAGAGGCCTGGAAGCCTCCTTTCAAGAGGCCTGGAAGCCTCCTTTCAAGAGGCCTGGAAGCCTCCTTTCAAGAGGCCTGGAAGCCTCCTTTCAAGAGGCCTGGAAGCCTCCTTTCAAGAGGCCTGGAAGCCTCCTTTCAAGAGGCCTGGAAGCCTCCTTTCAAGAGGCCTGGAAGCCTCCTTTCAAGAGGCCTGGAAGCCTCCTTTCAAGAGGCCTGGAAGCCTCCTTTCAAGAGGCCTGGAAGCCTCCTTTCAAGAGGCCTGGAAGCCTCCTTTCAAGAGGCCTGGAAGCCTCCTTTCAAGAGGCCTGGAAGCCTCCTTTCAAGAGGCCTGGAAGCCTCCTTTCAAGAGCCAAGCCTCCTTTCAAGAGGCCTGGAAGCCTCCTTTCAAGAGGCCTGGAAGCCTCCTTTCAAGAGGCCTGGAAGCCTCCTTTCAAGAGGCCTGGAAGCCTCCTTTCAAGAGGCCTGGAAGCCTCCTTCAAGAGGCCTGAGCCTCCTTTCAAGAGGCCTGGAAGCCTCCTTTCAGAGGCCAGCCTCCTTTCAAGAGGCCTGGAAGCCTCCTTTCAAGAGGCCTGGAAGCCTCCTTTCAAGAGGCCTGGAAGCCTCCTTTCAAGAGGCCTGGAAGCCTCCTTTCAAGCCTCAAGAGGCCCTGGAAGCCTCCTTTCAAGAGGCCTGGAAGCCTCCTTTCAAGAGCCTGGAAGCCTCCTTTCAAGAGGCCTGGAAGCCTCCTTTCAAGAGGCCTAAGCCTCCTTTCAAGGCCTCCTTCAAGAGGCCTGGAAGCCTCCTTTCAAGAGGCCCTGGAAGCCTCCTTTCAAGAGGCCTGGAAGCCTCCTTTCAAGAGGCCTGGAAGCCTCCTTTCAAGAGGCCTGGAAGCCTCCTTTCAAGAGGCCTGGAAGCCTCCTTTCAAGAGGCCTGAAGCCTCCTTTCAAGAGCCTGGAAGCCTCCTTTCAAGAGGCCTGGAAGCCTCCTTTCAAGAGGGCCTGGAAGCCTCCTTTCAAGAGGGCCTGGAAGCCTCCTTTCAAGAGGCCTGGAAGCCTCCTTTCAAGAGGCCTGGAAGCCTCCTTTCAAGAGGCCTGGAAGCCTCCTTTCAAGAGGCCTGGAAGCCTCCTTTCAAGAGGCCTGGAAGCCTCCTTTCAAGAGGCCTGGAAGCCTCCTTTCAAGAGGCCTGGAAGCCTCCTTTCAAGAGGCCTGGAAGCCTCCTTTCAAGAAGCCTGGAAGCCTCCTTGAAGCCTCCTTTCAAGAGGCCTGGAAGCCTCCTTTCAAGAGGCCTGGAAGCCTCCTTTCAAGAGGCCTGGAAGCCTCCTTTCAAGAGGCCTGGAAGCCTCCTTTCAAGAGGCCTGGAAGCCTCCTTTCAAGAGGCCTGGAAGCCTCCTTTCAAGAGGCCTGGAAGCCTCCTTTCAAGAGGCCTGGAAGCCTCCTTTCAAGAGGCCTGGAAGCCTCCTTTCAAGAGGCCTGGAAGCCTCCTTTCAAGAGGCCTGGAAGCCTCCTTTCAAGAGGCCTGGAAGCCTCCTTTCAAGAGGCCTGGAAGCCTCCTTTCAAGAGGCCTGGAAGCCCCCTTTCAAGAGGCCTGGAAGCCTCCTTTCAAGAGGCCTGGAAGCCTCCTTTCAAGAGGCCTGGAAGCCTCCTTTCAAGAGGCCTGGAAGCCTCCTTTCAAGAGGCCTGGAAGCCTCCTTTCAAGAGGCCTGGAAGCCTAGTGCGCGTCAGATCGTGTTTCCTTTAATGAGCAGAACGATCGCGCGATCATAGAGATATCAGGCTTTGCGTTGTGCGGGTAATTAAATTAACTACAAAATAAAAATTTTGTGCGTGTTCTATCGTGTTTCTATTGGTACGCAAAGCGATCGCGCGATCATCGAAATATTTTGTTCTGCTAAGTGCGGTCGTCATCAAACTACACACTACACACGGCAAACCGTTTACCAAAACGAACCCTGCTACACTTCCTACCCCATATATCCAACATCCCAGTGATTTCTCGTGGAAGTGCAGATGACTCGTCGGCTACCATCAAAGCGAGTATCACGTCAACAATTCCCTACCTATTCCCTAATTGACCTGCATTCGGACACGGCCGGCGCTGGTATTGCTTGACTTTGGGTCACCAGTTTTTACACATTGAGGATGATGTTAGTCCCAAACATCATCTGTTGCACGGCATACAAAAAACAAGGCAGGCTCATCACGTATGTAAACATTCAATTTGGATATAAACATGTGACGTCACTGCTATCTTCGCACAAGCTGGACCGAGACAATGCTCTACGGTCGCAGCATGCTTACTTTTGTACTCCAACATGTGGCGATAAAACATGCGTCACATTCGAAGTGTCATTTTTCTAACGAGCCTACCTTGTTTTCTGTATACCGTGATCTGTTGGTTCTCTGTGTAATTACAGCTGGCAATAACGGAGTAGCAACCGTGGGCGGTCAATCATGTTTATGCTCATGGAAATAAAAAAAGTCAGTCTCATTGTTGCATCAATATTTATTTCATAATAATAAAAAATAGGTATATAATCTGATTATATAATAGCGATAATAACATATTCATCGTATGCAAGCATAGCTTTGTTTTATATTTAACTTGTTTGTTTTTTAAATCAGTAGGGTAATTTATTTCAAGCGATTTTTTGCATCCAAATCGCATTCGATACAGCAACCGAACAGCGTTTCTATGGAAGTCGAATTTTGCATTTTGTGAAGCTGAACTGAATTGTGCCTTCGGTGGCAGCAATTTTGTTTCGTTTATCGGAGTACAGTAACGTGGTAAAAGTCTGAAGGTCCGCTTGGGGAAGTATAATATTTCAAACCTAGGATAGAAGACGGAATCTCAACCTCCGACACGAGTCCCCGTGTCGGGGCGGGTGTCACAAACGAGTCTTTTTAAAATTATCTAATCAACAAATTCGATCTCACCTGGAGTATTTAAATAAATAAATATAGCTAAAAAAATTACTACACATTAAGCGACCCGATTTTGAGATCAATTGCCTTGTAATATGTTCGCCGTTTTGCCAGTTCGTATTCCGTGTATCAAATGCGAATGCGAGCAAATATTAGTAGCATGCAGGGAAGCTGATGTCCGTCTAATATACGGAAGTGGTGTAAAGAATTTACGCTCAATCTTTTCTGCGCGCGGACAGAAAATAAATATTGGTTATTGTTACAATTGAATTGATAAAGTTATTGAAAACACGATCGAGACTTATTGTACAATTTATATCTTAGAACTTGCGTTACTTAGGGTTGACATTGCTTTCCTGTTGTTGGCGGTCCGAAAGTAGCCGGTCCAACTTCCTGCACTTGGGCTTCATCGTAGGCTGCTCGTACGATTCCAGATCGCTCAGACTACGCTTGCAGGAGTTTTGCGGAGCGCTTTTGACTAACTGATTGATCTTCTGTAGCTCGTGGAACTGAAAGATTTTTTTTCAAAAGTAGATGCCTTTCCTCAGATTTAAATAGTTTAGCTTCACTTACCTTCGCCGGACTAGCAGAAAATGGGATAGTGATGGCATTGGGGGATTCCTTCAGGTCGCTACTTCTGTCCATGTGAGTGACATACAACGAATATCGGTTGTCGATCTTTTTCGGCGATTGCAGCAAACATCGATTTGTTGTTTTTGGCAGTGGGGATAACATAAGCGAGCGCTGTTGACATTTGAGATTTAATCATAGAATCAGGAATGATTGGATAATCGCTTTAATAAAGAAGCTTACCCCGTCCTCGCTGCCAAATAGAGTGGCCAAGCTCTGCATCTTCGTGATGTACACCGTGTTGTAGAACCGAATGATGTCGCCCCGCTCTTCGTCTCCATGCTGGACGGAAACCCCCGCCATATCCCCTGGAAGCACACGACGCGATTCCGTTCCCCCTTCTGTATTGCTAATGGGCCCGTCCTGTTGTGCCAGTTGTTGTTGCTCTGCCGAACCACGCGATATGAAGACACTCCGATACACATGGCTGTACGATTGCGGCAGGGTGCGGTAGGCCTTCATGATGTCGGCGAACTTTTTCGTGTGCTTTTTGATTCTGGCGTACAGATAGATCGAACACATGACCATCTGATCCAGGTGGCGGTCGCAGATCAGCTCCTTGGTACACTTGACCACTGAGTACTCGAAGATGGTCCATATTTCCACCATCATTTCCGGCGAGAGTTTTAACTGCGTGCACAGGTGTCTCATCCGCAGAGCCGCGGTGGAATAATACTGATTAAGAGAGATAAAATTAAACAAAAAACTAGATCAATTATTTATGTAGAGTGATTTTTTGAGAAACAAGACGACAGACGCCGAGATTCGATCCATCCTTGTAGAGCTTCCGATAAAATTGTTTCGTCATTTTATTCGCATGTAGATGTCCATTGCGATTGATTTCATGCTGAATGCAAAGAATAACACTAAAATATTCGCGAAGTCGAAGCAAAATTCTGCACACAAACAATGACAGTTCTTTATGGGTTTTTACAGTAGAGCAACAGAGAGGAGGAGATGGCGGCCATGTTTCATTCAAACTCTGACAGATAGCAATGGGATTTCCCATAGGAGGGAAGAGCAGAATTTGCTTCGACTTCGCGAATTCGGATCACAGCAATTTTAAGCTAAAAATATGAATTTTAATTTTCCCTTCGTCGATTTTTCTTCTAACACCTTGTAAACAAGCTCTGTGAACTGTCAAAATAAGTGAGGTTAAGTTAGAGTTTGCATTGGTCTATAAAGGAGAAAGGTCGTTTTGCCGAAAATCATTCGGTGGAATGTCATTTAGCCAAATAACATGTTAAGCCAAAACTCATCTAGCCGAATTTAATTTGAGCGAAACGGTTATACACAAGCCGGTGACAAGCGCGGTGTCATCATGATCAATAGACATAGCCGGCTGTCATCATTGAAACGTAGTATGAAAATATAGCCCAGGACATCCTGGCTACGATCTAGCGATGGGTCCGAACTATAGGATGTCAATAGCCTGGTTAAAAATTTGGCCGAAAAAGCCGTTTGCCCAAACAGGTCGTTTGACCGAATATGTCATTAGGCCGAAAATGCCGTTTGACCGGAATGGTCGTTTGACAGAAAAAGCCATTTGCACGAAAATATCATATGGCCCAACGGGTCATATGGCCGAATGTCCATTACTAAACGGATGATATGGATATGGTCAAAAATATCCACCCATTTTTCATAATGACTTTTTTCAGCCAAATAGCATTTCTGCTACACGACCATTTCGGTCAAATGACCTTTTCGACCAAAGACGTCCCGCATTTCACTTATTTGAAGAATGTTGTAAGGGAAGGTAAGTATTGTTTTTTTGTCTTAGTGAGTTCCCTTGTCTGTCCAACAGATTATGGGCCCAGGAACGGTTCCAGATCTAAATCTTAGTGGGATGGATCGACCGTTGACGTTACAGCAGTGGGATCATGGATCGGCCACGTAAGTCGTGGGTAGCGTCGGACGGAATTCATAAGGAGGTCTGAACGTTCGGTAGGATGCTGGCAGGTCAGCAGGAGTCCAGGAGGAGCGCCGGAACAATCAGGAGCTGGTCAACAGGGGGTGTTGTGCAAACGTTGGATGGAGGTTATTTGTACAGCCAACGGATTGGACCAAGAGGAATTGTTCGGCGAGGAGGAGCTCAGGACTATTACTCGATTGTAGCATATGCGGCTTTGAAGTGGATAAATAGATGATGTGTGGGCACGTTGTATTCGCGGCTTTTCTGCAATACCTGACGTACGGCGAACACCTGGTCTGTGGTAGAGCGTTCACCCATAAATCCCGCCCGCCCACGAACTCTCTTGCAATTAGTGCTAATCGACGGCATAAAATTTGGGAAAGTACCTTGTAGGCGGCGTTCAACAATGTGATTGCGCGGTAGTTGCTACAATCCAGCTTACCGCCTTTTTTGTAGATGGGACACACGACACCTTCCATCCATTCCTGCGGCAGAACATCATCATCCCAAACCCAATGCAGCGCTCTAGCCAGTGCCTAACCACCGTATTTAAACAGCTCTCCTGGTAGTTGGTCAACTCCAGGGGCTTTGTTGTTTTCCAGCCGGCCGATCTTTTCCTGGATTTCCTGGAGATTCGGAGTCGGAAGTCGCATGCCCTGCACGCGTGCTCCCATTATCATACCGCCACCGTTGTCTGTCACATCGCCATTCAGGTGCTCTTCCTAGTGCTGCCGTCACCTTTGGATCACCTCACCATCGTGCCTCATTCGCCCTCTTGCAGTGTTGCAGCAATCTCGCCCATGCTGCATTCTTCTCCTCACTGCTCACATTCGCCGTCATACCAGTCGGTTCTCTGATCCGGGAGCACCGTGCAGCGGTTGCGGTGCTACCAATGACGGATCGAATATCTCTCCAGCCATCCTCAAGAGACGCTGCGCCTAGTTGCTCTTCCGTTGGGAGTGCCACTTCCAGCTGCAGCGCGTAGTCTTGGGCTAGTCTACCGTCTTGTAGCCGCCCAATGTTAAGCCGCGGCGGACGACTCCGACGCGTGTTGTACACCGTCGAGAGCTTTGAGCGCAGACATACTGCAACGAGGTAGTGGTCGGATTCAATATTCGCACTGCGTTAAGTGCGGACGTTCGTGATGTCGGAGAAGAATTTACCGTCGATTAGAACGTGGTCGATTTGCAACGATGCCTGTAAAAGAAGCGAATGATCACCACCACCACCTCGGCATGATCTGCCTAGAATTCGACACGCGTCAATACCGAAGCTCCATCACTGCTAGAGATTCAAACAGCTATCCAAGGCATGAACTCGAATAAAGCCCCAGCATATCAGCTGAGATGCTCAAAGCTGACCCCATGACATCCGCTCAACTACTGTATCGTTTATTTCATAATATCTGGGACACCGCAACTTTCGATCTACTGAATGCAAGGTATCTTAGTGAAGCTGCCCAAAAAGAGTGACCTGACTGTATGCGATAACTGGCGAGGCATTGTGTTGCTGTGTACCATTCTCAAAGTTCTATGCAAAGTTATCCTAGCCCGGATTCAGGAGAAGATCGATGCTACTCTTCAGGGGCAGCAGGCCGGATTCTGTGCCGGAAGATCCTGTGTGGACCATATTGTCCCCGTCTCATCATGGAGCAGGTCAACGAATTCCAAAAGTCTCTTTACTCGGTATTCAGTGACTACGAAAAAGCTTTCGACCGTCTTAATCACGAGAATATGTGGAGCGCCCCGCAAGGGGGTTTCTGAGAAAATCATCGGCCTCATCGAGGCACAGTACGAGGCCTTCTGCCTTTGCTGAAATATCTGGAAAACAGGCAGATAAATGAAAGCACCAAAATACGAATTTTCCACCCAAACGTGAAATCTGTGCTGACCTCACAACTGGATCTCAAACAACGAGTTCCATCGTCGTTGTCATCAGAGGCCGATAGTAACAGAAATTCGGGATCGGAAGTGGGGCTGGGTCGGCCACACTCTACGTAGGGGCGGAAACTGTGTGCTGCTTCAGAACAGTTAACAGTTAACAATATACTAACGATTTTACATACCTTTCGGAAGAACAGATTTAATGAAGAACTCCCAGGCTTGCGTTTCGAAGCGGATCCATTCGGAATAGGTGCCTTGAAAGGTGACATGAATGAGATCGCTGCCGTAGGTTCTGAAAAAAGTAACAAATAAAAGTACCTGCTAAAAGTAACAAATAAAAAAAAAACAAACCTTTCGGAGTATCTTTTTTCTCCTGTGATGCTTCTGACTCTGGCGTCGGTTCGTTGCCAGATGTTTCGGTCTTTGATGGCTCATCTTCATCCATCAGGAACAAACGCTTCTTGGCCGAATCTGGATTGGGTGGCTTCCGTACCGGTTGACCGTTGTTGCTCGATGGCGTGGACGTCGACGTTGACGGGGTAGATTCTGATGGATTCAGATTTGAGAAATATTAAATTGAAATAGGCTTCTATTAAATACTCACCTAACTTTTGTTGACTATTAGTTTTGCTGGCACTGTCATTGGGTTTATGCGGCGTGATACCCGATAGGTCAATAGAGCATTCTACGTCCTTGGCATAAGGCACTTTATAACCAATGTTTTTCATTACATCCCACAATGGGGACGAATTTTGCCAAACAAGCGATTCAATGCACTGGTTTTCAATCTAAATCAAATATTTATAAATCTTGAGGTCAACTCTATGATATGTAGGTAATTGAAACACTTACAATAGTCAGATACTTAATGATCTCTCCCGAAAGGAGATCGTTGTGGTGCTTTACCACCATCTCGATAATCCGATAGAAGATGAAAGGCGGCATATCGAACACCGTCAGAATCAGCGGAAAGTTGTGCTGCAAGTTATGAGCAAAGCTAACGATCTCCGCACTGCAAACGAGCAGTGTTTGGTTGAACATCTCTTCGCAGCACAGTTCTTTCACTATGTTACTCCGCATCCGTTTCCGCTCAGCGCGGATGATGAGCTCAAGCAGTCGGTAGTACAGTGTCTGTATCATGTCCCATCGGCTAGCTATGGCTTGAGGGTTCCAGTTCTGATCAAGCATATGCTTGACGAATTTCGTCTGCAGTTGCGATACTCGAGCCGTCACTGTGTTGGACGGATCTGGGTTGCATGTGCGGAGCAATTCTTTAAATGAACTTTGCCCTTCACCGGTGTTGCTTATCATCAGCTTCATACGAAGCTTGGCTACCGAGGCATTTGCGGTAGAAATCGGGGTGAATTTGGAGGTGACGTGATGGGCAGCATAGCGGGTACTGCGGCTATTCAACGGGGTCTGTTGATAAAGCGGAATACGTTCCGGAGTGCCAGACATTGATAGTTCCGACTTGACTGATGGGAAGATAGATCCTCCTTCGGCAGTTTTCTGCTCAAGAGCTATGCTCTCATCAAACTCACCATTGCTCAAAATGAAGGTGTTGTACTTGCTGTCCAGCGATTTGAGATTGTTCTCAAAGTTTGCAACCGTTATGAATCCCAGCAGAGTTTTCGCATCGCCACAAAGTACCTTTTCCTGAGAAAACTTTTGAATCGTGTTACTCCAGATGTTATCTCTGATGTCCATTATGACCGAACTGCAATTGTCCTCTTTAATATGTTCGATTATGCACACCGGTTCCTTTGGAATTTTGTCTGGATTGATGATGAAGTCCTCCGGCAAACCGGCAAAGCTTGGGTTAACCAAATCGGTACGACGGTCAGCAATAACATTGGCGTAGACCAGATCTAGGCAGCACAAAAGCATATTGTACGATTTAACTAAATCGCCTTTTTGATCCGGATACTCTGCCTTGGCGCAGATGAACAGCTTCCAGCAGAACTTGTACAGCTGCTCTGGGGTGCACGGTTGGGGCTTCGATTTCTTCCCACGTCGCTGCTCATCTTCGCTGGGTGCAACGAAGATCGTCGGAAATACATCGCGAAACTTCTGATAGATGAACATCGCGACGACGAAATTGTGCTGCAAACTGCTGATTGCATTGCGGCATGCCTCCGGTTGCGACGTCATCATCATCCATTGGTCGATCTTTTTGAAGAACTCATGCAAGCTAGAAGCAGAGTTCGATTTAGATGGGAACGATTACCCATGTGCATGTCGATGATTGATACTTACTTGATCTTGCACAGCCTCAAAAGTCGCGTCATCGAGACGCAGTTGCCCTGTAGTACGGAGTTGGTGTTCCCAACGGTGGGCGTCACCTTTTTGCGGCAAATGATGAAAAGCGCACATCCTAGCCAGTGCAATTGGTCAACCTGGTGGAAAATAAATAAACCCGAATCAGCTTTTACTTCAATAATATTAACCAAAGTGTAGCTATCGAACATTTCCGATTAAGTGCAACGGCCCCAAAATAACTATAAGTGATTTTTGAACCGGTTTAATATTTTAAAAGTTCATATCTCCTACCTCACATGCCCACCTACACATCCACAATATAATTTAAAGGGTCCGACAGGAAGCTATTTCTCTAGGTTTAAAGAGAAAACAAGAAGAACACCTTACAGACATTCCCCGGCTCCTGTGCGATCAGCTGTCTTTTAGGATCAAAGAAGGAGGAAGCAAACGAAAAGTGTGTTCAGTCCCGCGCCAAAAGACGCGTTTAGAAAGAGCAAAATAAAACGGAGAGGACGGTAAATAGCTGTTTGCAGTTCACCGGTCACGTCGCCGTCGGTGGCTTATTTACGTTTGTGTGGAAAAGCAAGCACCACTGAGTCGTTTGCGACTGCCGAAATAGGGTTCATAAAAGTGCGCCTATGTATTACGATGTGTGGCATGGAGGATCAGATTCCAAACATCTGTTCGGCGGAAGATTGGCTGAAGGCGTACACATAAAAGCTGTAATAATGGCCGGTGCAAAAGAGCTGGGTCATGTGCGTAATGAGCACCGTATCAATTTTTCCAACTACGACGTCCCGGCTGGCTGGCGCTGACTAGTTATCCTGTATTAGGAATGAATATAAGATCGCAAGGGTTGACTAAGTTTTAACTAAGAGGTATTTTTGCCTTTCTTGTACAACAAAGTTGAATTGAAAGGCTATATGATCATTCCAAAAACAAATTTTTGATGGGAGGTCCGGAGTAGACCTGTGCGCCGGTCATATAATCGGCGGCGGCGGCGTGGTGGTCACTTTTGCCCCGGCGGCGGCGGCGTCACGGCGGCGCGCCGTTGGTTTTCATCGGCGGCGGCGTGAACCGGCGTGGATGAAAAAATCAATGGCTGAAAAAATCAATTTTACCGCGGATTTTTGAAATTGATTAAATATGCCAAAAAAATTATTGGCAATTCCTGAAAGAATTTCTGAAGTAAAACGGGATTATTCTTGGAACTCCTAATTACTTGGGAAATTTCATTCCTTGAGAATTTAGCATTAGCATTGAGCAATTCGCACAAATTCGTAGGTGGTATAAACATAGTCTTGTATAAGAGACTAATCACTATTTCTTAGATGGAAGCAAGGCACCCTTTAACAGGTAAGGTCTGTTCTGGCCACGTCCTTGCGAACGCTGGGGAACGGTAAGGATTATTAGTTGGACTTCTTCTTCTTATTGGAAATACATCCCCTTCTGGGATATTGCCGCCTCGCTGCTTAGTGTTCATTTAACGCTTCCACAGTTATTAACTGTGAGCTTCTTGCTTTATAGCCGAGAATCTTATCGCTAGGCCAAGGAGGGCCCCAGAAACCATCATTTAGTTTGACACCTACTTAAGAAAGATGCAGAGAACTCTGGTGGCACAGAAGGTTTTGAATTGGAAATACGTGAAATACAGGAAAAAAAACTAAGATAGAAATACAAAGTAGGAAAAGGGACGAGCCTGGAATTGAACCCACGATCTCCTGCTTATAAGACAGAAGCGATAGCCACTAGACCACCGATCTCGTCTTGGTAAAATCCTATGAGAATTTCAGGGAAAAATTATAAAGGTATTGTCATGAAAATCCATTCATGTTCTCTTTGGGAAATTCTTCAGTAAAATCATACAATATTCCTGCTGGAATTCATTCGGAAACTTATTAAGGAACGAAATAGTTTCCGATGGTATTCGTAAAAGAATTTCCGAAGGAATTACCTAAATAAAAAAAATCGAAAGGATTCCTAAAGGACTTTCTGAGAGAATTCCTGATGTAATGCCCGAAAGGGTTTGTGATAGCATTTCCGGTGAACTTTTTGAAAGAATTTCCGGAAGACAGACATTTTCAAAAAAAATCCTAATAGAATTTCCTAATGCATCCCAAATGCAATTTTCTAAGGAATTTTCAAAGAAATTTCCGATTTTTTTAAAGGACTTTTGAATGAATTTCTGAAGAGATTCCCGAAAAAATCGAAAGTTAAGGAATTCCTGAGGGAAATGGAAGGAATTTTCTGAAGATTACCTGAGAATTTTCCAAGGAATTGCTTAAGGTTGTTCTGAAAGAATTATTATGGGAATTTCAGGAAAAAATGCCTAGAATCTTGCTAAGGAACCCATAGAGTAATTTCTGAGAAATTTCCTAAGTAATTTCTAAAAAAATCCGTAAGAAATTTCTAAGCAAATTTTCAAAGCCTAAAGGAACTTGCGAAGGAATCGTAAATGAATTTCAGAAGGAATTTTTAGTTAATTTTTTATGGAATTCTCAAACGGATTTTCGAAAGATCTTCTAAAGTATTTTCTGTTGATATTTCAAAAGAAATTTGTGAAGGATTGCTAAGGAATTCCAGAAGTTTTACCAAAGGAATTTCCTAAAAAAAATCCTGTTGGAAGTTCTTAAACGATTCCTGAGGAAAGATTTGAAATAGTTCTTAGAAAACCTTTTTTGAATTTTTGGAGGAATATCCTGAGAAATTTCAACATTTATTTAATTTCTAGATTCATTTCCTAAAAAAATTTGCGGATTTTCCGAAGAAATCCCTAGAGGGACTTTTGAACGGACTCTTGACGGAATGTGAAGAAATTCAAGATTGTCGGAAGTTCCTTCAGGGGAGGCTTTGACAATTCGGATATTCTTCCAGAAACTTGTTCAGGAATTCTTAAGAAATTTGCTAAAAATTCGCCCAAGAACTTTGCTAGGAATTCCAAAAGAGTTTTCAGAAGAATTTCTGAATTTACTTTTTGAAGAATACCTTAACAAATTTCCCAAGGTTTACGTATACAAATTTCTGAAGGAATACGTGATGAAAATTTCGAACTAATTTCTGGGTGAAATACCGAAAGAATTTCTGAAAGACTTTCTGGAATTCTTTTCCGGAGTTTTTGTAGAACTTCTTAAGGCTATTTCCGAGGGAATCACCAGACGAATCTTTAAAGAAGTTTGTGGAGGAAATTGCGAATAAATTACTGGAAAAAAAGTCCAAAGGAATTCCTGGGAAATCTAGAAATTACTTCAGAAATGCCAGTAGGCACTATTAGGATTTTTTTCGTTAATGCCATTGAGAATTCCTCTGGAAATTTCTTCAAAAATTCCTTCAGAAATTTGTGTATGGATCCCTCTAGATATTCTTCTAGGATTATTTTTGGGAAGTATTTTAGAAATACTTTCAAAAATTCTTTTAGCAGTTCTTTCAGGAATTATTTACGAACACCTTTCAGGTTCTTTTTTTGTAAATGCCTTCAAAAGTTAATTTGGAAATTCCTGTACAAAACCATCCATGATTTTCTTCAAAAACTCCTCCAAAAATACACTTTGAGAACTCCTCCTTCATTAAATAATCTAAAAATTTATTCATTGTTATATATTTTTGTAATAACAACCCCTAAAAGACTTTCAGCAAGAATTGTAGAAAAAAATCTGAGTGAATTACTGAAAGATTTTCGGAAAGAACTCATGAAGGCATTTTCGATGGAATTCCTGCAGGAAGTTCTGAAAGAATTCCCGGAGAATGTTTTTAAGGGATTGCTGGAAGTAATTCTAAAAAAATTCTTTAAGGAAATTTCGAAGGAATTTCTTATTCAGTTTCTTGAAGAATGTATTTAAGGAATTCATGGAATAATTTCCAAAGAAATTTCAAAAGGAGGAATTCCCGAAGGAATTCTCAAAGAATTTTCCAAAGGTTTTGCTTTTAAAAAATGAAGGATTTTGTAAGCAATTTTTGGAGAAACTAAGGAATTTCTGGAGGAATTGCTAAATAAACTTCCGAATGAATTCTTTAAGGATTCTCCGAAGGAATTCACAACGGAATTTTCGTAGGAATTCCTGCACTCATTTTCGTATGTATTCTTTAAAGAAATCCGAATAAAATTCGTAAAGGTTTTTCTGAAGAAATCGGTAATGGAAATTCTGAAGGAATCGTAAGAAATTTCGTAAGGAATTTCCAAAGAAATATATAAAGAAATTTCCGGAAGAATTCCTGAAGTAATTTTCTAAGGTTTTTAAATGAAACTTTTCGAAGGAATATGTAGAGGAATTTCCAACGAAATTTCTTGATTCATTTCCGAAGCCTCAATTTCTGGAATATTTTCCGAAGGAATCCCTGGAAGAAATTTCGAAGGAAATCTTAAATGAATGTCGAAACGATATTTTTTCGATTTTTCACAGGAATTCCAGGAATTGGAAGTTTTTGAAGAAAATGTTACAAATATTTAATTAACTTTTTGTCCTACTGGTCTCCGAAAGGTCAAGGGGGGGGGATAATAAAAAATAAATATTAAAATGAAAAAAAAAATAAAAAAATAAACTCCTCGGGTTTGTTAAAGAATGTTTTGAAAATCCTCAAAATTATCTGAATTTTATTTTGTTGCCCCCTGAACATATTATTTTTTGGCAAAAAAATCCGAGGAGGGGGAGACAAATAGTAGTTTGTGCAACAAGTTGCAAAAAGATGATTTTTTCAGCTTTTTTATCCAACGAGGCTTGCAGAGTTTGATATATACTACGAGTGCTGAAAAAATCGAGTTTTGCATCGAGTTGCACACGCTATTTTTTGCAATGACGAAAAATGGGCTTCAATATGATTAATTTGTACAAACGGTACAAACTGATTTACTCCATATGATCATTTTCACCAAATAAATCATGTTGCTGCAGAAAACAATCATATTCCATGTTATCGTGCGGCGTGCCACATTGCATAGGTCGACAAGCCTAGCCATCAAACTCTTTCATTTATTACGCGACGCAGAGAATACACTATTTGATCACTAACCCAAGCTTGATCAGCAAAATGTAGTCATGTAACTACTGTTTTGATGTTGGTTTTTCATTATAGCACCCAAATGAGTGCTATAATGGATTTTTTGCAATTCCTGATCATAATACCTGGTTTACAGTTCGTCTTTGAGTGATAAAACGGCCTACTTTTCCATACAAACGAAATGGGTGCTTTAATGAACATTATGCAACTCAAATTAGTTGCATAAAGTTCATTATAGCACTCATTTGGGTGCTATAATGGAAAACCAACATCAGAACAGTAATTACATGACTACATTTTGCTGAATTAGCTTGGGTAAGTGCTCAAATAGTGTATTTTCGGCGCCTCGTAATAAATAAAATAGTTTGATGAACATGACATCAAAATTTTTCAAAAGCAAGTTTAACTTTGCTTCTTGGCTTGTCGAACTATGCAATGTGGCACGATAACATGAAATCTGATTGCTCTCTGCAGCAACATGATATGTTGGTAAAAATGATCGTGAGGATTAAACTAAACTATACAATTTTGGTACAGATTTATCATATTAAACCCCATTTTTCGTCATTGCAAAAAATAGCGTGTGCAACTCGTTGCAAAACTCGATTTTTTCAGCACTCGTAGTATTTATCCAACTCGGCAAGCCTCGTTGGATAAACGTACAACTCGTGCTGAAAAAATCATCTTTTTGCAACTAGTTGCACAAACTATTTACTAAACTAACTAAACACAAACAACCCATTTGAGTTACATAATGGTCATTAAAGCACCCATTTGGTTGGTATGGAAAAGTAGACCGTTTTATCACTCAATGACGTACTGTAAACCAGGTATTATGATCAGGAATTGCAAAAATGGATTTTAAATATTTGTATCGGCCTAAACTATTAAATAATAAAATAAAATTTCGTCAATAAGTCAACTGTCCTAATAGCGCAAATCTAAAAACGAAGAAAGCTGGCCTGGTTGATTTTAATAAATAAAAAAGAAAATATTGTCAAGATAATGAATGTGTTACTAAACTTGATATTCCTGAACTGTAATGATTTGTCTACACCTTTGTCAGATCCTATAGGAATGGGAGGGGGCGCTTTGAGCATGTGTCCAGGCCCTCACAAAAGCTTGTGTACCACAGCAAACATATTTTTTAGGAGTCTCCTACAAGTTTAGGTGCCCAACTGAATGAGGCCCTGACTTAGACGAATTCCAAAACCAGTTAAACAATTTATGTATTATTTTAGTAGAAAAAGCTTCATTCAAACTCTAAATCTAATCAACCAACTTATTCATTAACCAAGATAATACACGTCACTACACGGACTGAGAGACACCATCGCTTGAGGAAGATTTGAAATTGAATTCTGACGAGTTCCACCTCAATTTCATTGACAATATACGAGTTTAGTACTATTCCAATTAATTCCACCACGTTGTATTGCTTTAGCGATACGTATTTCGATCTCAACTGTTAGGCCATCTTCAGTGTTTCGTACTTGACTCGACTCAAGTTAATTTAATTTTTTATTGCGATTAGTCATCGGCGTGGCAACATTATGATCAGCGGCGCGCCGACCCAAAATCGCCGGCGGCGGCGGCGTGAGTAAAACCACCGGCGGCGGCGCACAGGTTTAGTCCGGAGACCCATAGTGTTATATACCAATCTACTCAGCTCGACGAACTGAGGTGATGTCTGTATGTGTGTATGTGTACAAATTTTGTAGACACACTTTTGGTTTGGTAACTTAGCATTGTCCGATTTACTCGCAACAGGTTTCGACGGGCAGCAGGGGCTGGCAGCAGGGACCATGTCCAAGGGCTTGACGACCCCTCCCCAGCCGTCTGTGAGTCAGGGGGTTCTGCCTAGGAGGTGGTGGGGTTAACAGGGGGCGCTGTTAATTCCCTCCCAAAAACCACATATCCGCAAGCAATCCTTATCAAGCGACCGTGTGCCGCTTAAAGCATACAAGCCCCTAACCCCGAATCTCAAGGTGTCAGGCGACCCGTGCCGAAGGGATGAATGGCCTGGGGGGTGAAACAATTAGCCAGGTCGTTAACGGAGCCTGTGGAGGTTCCACAGAGTGAGGGCTGCTTCGGCGGCAAGCGGGTGGCAGTGGGTGGTACCCACACACCCCCAAGTGGTGCACATGTGGTGCAAGCGAATGGGAGTTCGGGGTATTACTCCTAATACCCCACAGAATGAGGACCGAGTGTATGGGTGAGCACACAAGTAAGTCTCGCATGGTACGCATGGTCGGTAGTGTTAGAATGACTGAAGTCTGGTGAGGCCTGGCAGGAGTGTCAGGGGCAGATACCTCTGCGGCACCTCAGAAGTAGGGGACACGAAAGTCTCGCTGCGTCTGGCAGGAGTGTCGGGGGGTTGATGCTTCTGCGGCACCTCAGAAATCGGAGACATGTAAGGTAGTGGTGCGACCCCGTTCCAGGATGGGGAGACCACCACATTGGCTGAGGACTACCTGGGCTTCGAAACGTCAATGGGTGGGTGCTACCGGCATAGTACCTAATGGAGACCTATTGGCAGTATCAAAGCCTGGGTAGGTGAGTGTTAGGCACGTCTGACGTGCCGGGTGTTCCACGCCCAAACGATGCACAGGAGGTGCACAGAGTGGATAAAAATGGGAGATGGGGGTATTACAACCCCCACTGAGTGAGTGACTGAATGTCAAAGAGAGTGGTGCACAAGTGATGCAAGCGATCGGGACGGAATGTATGAGCAGGCACACAAGTCAGACTCGCATGGTACGTATGGTCAGAGTGGCTGCTTAGGCAATAGTGTGATCCGGCTGTCGGGGACGGAATGAGTGAAGTCTCGCTAGGCCTGGCAGGAGTGTCAGGGGCAGATACCTCTGCGGCACCTCAGAAGTAGGGGACACGAAAGTCTCGCTATGACTGGCAGGAGTGTCAGGGGTTGATGCCTCTGCGGCACCTCAGAAATAGGAGACATGAAAGGGTCTGCCTCGTAGCTGAGGTAGGAGCGGCATAGGAGCCACCAACCTAGGGTCGCCTCCGGCTTGGTAGACAAGTGGTGCCACCCTGTTGCAGGATGGGGTGAACACCACACTGAGTGAGGACTGTCTATGTTGTGAGATGGCGGCATGGGGTACCCCTGCAGGGTACCTGTTAGTTGGTCCCTTGCAGTCATTCAAGCGGCATAGGCAGGTGAGTGTTGGGGCACATGTGGTGCCAGTGTGTCTTGTGCAAATGTGTTGCATGGGGAGTGTCGAAGAGCTGAGGCGCATACGTGCACTTTTGTACGTCATGGAGGGGCGCAATGCCCAATAGTCATCCCCCGAAGTATTGCTTAATTGCGGGCCGGGGGAATGACTGGAGAGGAAGGAGTTGGTTTTAGTGGGTCGGGAGTGGTGATCCCATCCCCACACTACCTGGGTTCGCCTCCCCAGGTGTCTGTTTGCAGATTTCCATTACCTTCGTTAAAAAAAAAAAAAAGAAAAAAAAAAAAAAAAAGGGTTTCCGACGGGGTATTCTGTCCCATTGTTTGCTATTGAAAATTTGCCAGATCGGACTATGTGATCAGGACTTATGGCAGGCTGTCCCTTCAAAATCAATTGTCAGATTACTGTTTTTTTTCGGTTGGAGGAACTGATAATAAAATATCATATTAGCTGATCTGAACAAAAAATCATCTAATTTTTATGTTTGTCTTATTGGAGAAGGACTAGGAAGCTCTTAGACCCGTTCAGAATGAATCAATCCCAGTTTTGTCACATGCGGAATTGAAGGAATTTTAATCCAAAATTATTTCTTGTGGGCTGCAAGTCTCTTTAATAAAGACAATCAACCAATTAAGTCAAGAAATTCTTATATAGCTTTTGATAGAATAGCAGAAACTCATTTTTTTCTTGAAGTGAAATGCTTAGATTTTCCTCACGCTAACCTGAAACAACTCAGTCGCTGGGTCGTTTGTACCCGGATTTTTCTGATGTTAGCAGTTGTCAAAATCTGGGTATGTCAACAAAATGGATCTGAGTCAGACGGAATCTGGGTAACTGGGGGCTTGAACATTTTCGGATAAAGCAACATGGGGCCGACGCTGCATGCCGGAGAAAATGTTGGAATTTTTCGTTGAATGCAGCAAATATAACGATAGGTTGAGTTGATAACATGCATAATAATTGTTCTTTTTTTTTCAGGTGTCCTTCAGCTATTTTCACATACAATATTATGTTTAGTTCAATCCTTTTAATTACCATTACCGAAGCAATGTAGAAAGGACTCTTCGTAAATGCACAATCACTCAAGAATGCATATGTAAATTTATGTTATGTTCTAGTGGACTGTAACAAAATCCTCCAGATGACGAAAGGGACTAAAACTGCCTATGCTCTCGCATGAAAGTGCCACATGCACTTCACCGATGCACAACATAACATTTTATCTTTCCTACTCTCAGTTTCGGCTTAATGCAGAGTAAGCTCAACGGCCTTGCCGAGCGATTCTCTTCGGCAGGTTTAGTCATCCAGTTTAGTCATTCCAGTTTCACAGTAGCAGGGCAACCAGTGGAGAATGTTGATAGCTTCCAATATCTTGGTAGCCAAATGGCGTCAGACGGCGGTACCAAGATCGACATAGGCGCACAGATCAATTAAGCAAGGGCTGCCTTTGCGAGTTTAAGAAATATCTGGAAAAACAGGCAGATAAGTGAACGCACCAAAATACGAATTTTCAACTCTAACGTGAAATCTGTGCTGTTGTATGCTAGAGAAACAGATGCCTGCGGTATATAATTCGGGCCTGGTGGCCTCACAACTGGATTTCAAACAACGAGCTCCATCGTCGTTGTCACCAGAGGCCGATAGCAACAGAAATTCGGGATCGGAAGTGTGGTTTCGTCGGCCACACTCTACGTAGGGTCGGAAACGAATTCTGTAAACAAGCATTAGACTGGAACCCAGTGGGACATCGCAACAGATGCAGACCCAGAGGCTCATGGCGGCGAAGCCTCAATAAAGAAATAAAAGAAGTCGACCGAAGTCTAACCTGGCAACAGGTTAAAGCGATAGCCGGGCAACGCTCAGGATGGAGAACTTTCAAGTCGGCCCTTTGCACCACCGGAGGTGTACAGGATCCATAAGTAAGTAAGTAAGTTCTAGTCTCCGGTCAAGGATGAATAGTTACTCGAATATTTGCTTATGCTGCTTGTTGTACTTTAAATACGACTTTATTCTAGGATGGTTCCGTACAAAGTAATCAATTTTCACATTTGTTGATTATAAAGTTGCTATGGCTGAACTAGCCGCTAGAGTCGCGACTGGTGGTAATCATTGACTACTATGTTCGTGGCTAACATTCCTCCCTTCTTGTTTCCAGAACAGGTACGGCTCGAATCTGGACGGCATCCGGATCACTCTCTGTGCCCGGACCGATGGTTGTTCTGGAACGGGATCTATAGGTGGCTGGTTATCTTCTTCATGCTCCGGTTCTGGTTGGTCGGTCTGGATGCGACCGCGTTCGGGAACATCATCGAGTTGACTGGAACCTGCTTCGACTTCTTGGTTGGAAACCGCTGGCACTACTTGCACCTCGGTTCGTGGCTGGACCTGGGATCGGACGTTGGAGGTTGATGGAACAGGAAGTGGTTCCTGCTCGGCTTGACCTTGTTGAGCGGGCTGTACTGCTGGTCCAGGAGATTGAATTCCAAACATGTCCACCAGGATACCCAGTGGTGTGGAATCTGCTGCGCCGGTTGTTGCTTCACTGGAACGATGCTTGAGCTGGTTGGAGTGCGATCTGATGAGCTTCTTCCGTCCATGCCAATCGTCCAGTAGCACGTTGTGGTTGACCCGTCCGATGACCTAGATGATTACGCCGGATTCCCACTGCCACTTGGTGTTGCTGCGGTAGACCTTGGTGTAGACCATGTCGCCTTTTCGGAAGCCACGAGGAGTTGCGCCATGCTTCCGGTTAAACTGTTCGTCTTGGCGTTGATTGAGAACCACTGGCTTCGGTTGTTGGTGATGCAGGAGATCGTGAACCGTCTTGATGTTTCGACCAAGCATCAGCTGCGAAGGAGTTCTGCCATTCAGAACACGACTGGAAGTGGTTCGGCAGACCTGGAGGAACGTCTGGAGCGATTCAGAGATACTTTCCCCTCGTTGATTTTGCGCAACGACCTCTTGAAGGTGTCCACAAATCTCTCCGCCTGGCCATTGGACTGTGGGTGATACGGCGATGTCCGGAAATGTTGAATGCCGTTCTTCCTGCACAAAACCGCGAACTATTCCGACGTGAACTGCTTGTCGGAGACTATGACGTTGGGAACTCCAAAACGGGCAAACAGCTCGTCGAGGAACTCGGTCACTGCTGATGTTGTCGGGGATCGAACGATGCGAATTTCCGGCCACTTGGTGAAGGCGTCCACCACTATGAGGAAGTGCAGACCGTTGATTGGGCCGGCGAAGTCGATGTGGATACGCTCCCAGGGAGATTGAGCGAGTGGCCACGACTGTAGCGGAACCTTAGACGGTGTCTTCGAATGTATGACACAGCTTTCACATCTCTTCACAAAATCAGCAATGTGGTCATCGATCCTCGGCCAGTACACGTGACTACGTGCGATAGCTTTCATCCGCTACATTCCCGGATGTCCTCGGTGGAGTTGCTTGAGAATCCGCTGCCGAAAACTGTCCGGAATCACCAAACGGTTGGACATCATGACGCACCCCTTCACTACCGATAGAGCGTCTCGATGAGCGAAGAAAGAGCGAACTTCAGGGTTAGCGATGTCAGAAACGTGTCCACTCCTTCGAGATCGACAACCATGCTGTTCATCAACTGCTGCTTCGAGTTGTCGTCAACTTCCACTTGAAGATAGGCGTCACTCAGGTCGATGACGCTGAAATACCGGCACCCATTCAGCTTGGTAAAGATGTCATCAGGGACCGGTAGCGGGTAATGGTTGGGCTCCAGGGCAGCGTTCAGTCCAGTTGAGTAATCGGCACAGATTCGTACTTTTCCTCCGGGCTTCTTCACTACGACGATCGGAGCCGCCCACTGCGAGAAATCGACAGGCGTGATGATGCCCAGCGATTGAAGTCGGTCCAGCTCCGCAAACATCTTCTCCATGGACGTGAAAGGAACTTGGCGCTTAGGCTTGAAAACGGGTTTGGCATCAGGCTTGAGATAGAGTCGGACCTTCATATTCTTGCAGTGTCCGAGGCCATTCTTGAACACTTCGGGATGCGCAGCATGTACAAATTTGGATTTTATTGACTTGACCATCGGCAACGTGGACCTGGTTGCAGATTGCAGATGTCCACATGTGTCCCACAGCTTGAACAGCTCGATCCAGTCCAGACCGATCAGGTTGATGCTGTCGTTGGTCACGTAGAAAGTTGCGGTTTTGGTGACACCTCCGAGTTTGATTGGGTATCGGAGTTCACCAAGTAGATGAAAAGCGTCACCCGACGCAGTCCGTGTTGTGGGAGTCAGCGTTGGCGAGCCCAGGTTCTTCTTCCACTGCTTCTTCGAAACGATGGTGATGTCGGACGCGGTGTCCAACTGCAGAGTGACTTGAGACCCGTTGATATCCACCGTTAGGAACTTCCGTCTAGAAGTGCAGCTGACCTGGTTGATGGAGAAAATTCCGTTCACGTGCTTCTTCTTCTTGAGTGCCGCCTTCGATGTGTAGCTGCCACAATACCCTTCTTTGTGGCCGGTTTGCTTGCAGTCCCGACAAACGTGCTTCGTGTAGGTGCAGTCCATGACGTAGTGCATTCCGCCACACTGCCAGCAGAGTGTTTTTAGACCTTCGGACTTCGTCTTCTTCTTCTCTTTGGAACTCGGTGTCATCGGTGGAGGCTTTTTCTGCTTGACTGCGCAGATTGTACTCACCGATTTCTTGTGTTCCACCATGGCCGTGTCGTGCTTGGGGTTTTGCAAACGTTGGCACTCCGTGATGAGTGATTCCAGAATGCATTCATCCGCCGCGTTAGCCTCAAGCTTGGATAGGAGTCTCGTTCGGATGTCTGCGTCCTTCGACGATCGGAGCCCACAGGTGAAAATCAGGCTCTTGAATTGGTCCGCCGTGATCTGGCTGAGCTCGAAGTCTTCACAGCATCGGTTGACCGTCCCAGCGTACGTTAGAAAGTCGTCCGCGTCGTGCTTCGTTAGCTGGAAGCACTGGTACCGCTTGCTGAACAGGGAGATTCGGACGCTGAACAGCTCTGTCAGCTTCTTCACCGTCTCATCGGACGAGTACTCACGGGGGTGCTTTGGGAGCACGAAGTTGACGTACTTGTCGTGCACAGTCACGCTCAACAGCAATCGCACTTTCACCGCATCGTCCAACTTCGCTTCGTCCTTGAGGAAAAGGTCTTTGTACTTCCGGTACCACCGGTCGAAAACGAGCCCGTTGTCTGGGTCGTAGACGAACTCGCGGATGTTGGAGGCCAGAGATTCGATGATGAACTCCGGGCTGCCCGCCGACCGATTGGAAAAGTTTTCTTGATTGCCGAAACGTTCCATCATCTCCATCAGCCGGGTGTTTTGCTCCGCCATCGCTTGATTCTGCCGCAGGATTTGCTGGTAGATTACTTGAAAGTCGCCGGATCCAGGCATCTTGAGAACTGCAGTTCTTCCTCCAAAGCGTTGAATTCTTGAAAAAAATCCTCGTCGTCAAAATGTTGTACTTTAAATACGACTTTATTCTAGAATGGTTGGGTACAAAGTAATGAATTTTCACATTTGTACATTATCAAGTTGCTATGGCTGAACTAGTCGCTACGGTCGCGACTGGTGGTAATCATTGACTACTATGTTCGTGGCTAACAGAGGCCTTAAAGCAATAATGACCTACTAAACATGTATTTCACATATTTTAGCCATTAATCTTCGAAATAAGTGTAAAATATTGCAGAAATCTCGCTTAACTTTTCAAAAGGACCTAAGTAACATTTTTTCATGAATTAATTTGAATAGCGCAATCAACAGAAAAACATGACAGCATTTGATTGCAGTACTCAAATTAATTCATGAAAAAAATGTTACTTAGGTCCTTTTGAAAAGTTAAGCGAGAAATGTCTTGAAAACATTTTCGTCCATCTACTTGTATGGAGCCGCCCCATAGTGCAGGGCAGGTAATCGTGATGTATAAGCTTTTTAATTTTTTAATTTGGAGATTAGGTTGGTCATTATGAAAATGAGTGGGTGGCAAACAATATTGATGAATTCCAAGAAATCACACTGCATTGCACTCGGAGCCTCAGTAGAAAAAATAATCTCTAATGTACCTAACACGGATGTAGCTGATATTTCGGATCTGATTTGCAGATTTTGGTTTAGTAATGGACGCTTTTTGGGCATGTTCAATCCTGTCGAGCTCATAATACCAACGCAAATATTACCTACCCTATTTGTTTTTGACTGTGTTCGGTGAAAATATTTCTAATCACTACAATCAAATGATTGAAGTTTCATCAAACATAATTTTAATATAGTTTTGAACAAGTCAGGTTAATTTCTAACACGGTTTAATTGGTTTAATTACCCATTCATCATTATTTGGAAATTATATTAAGATGCTGTATGTTTCAAAATCCTGGAAACTGGATAAACAAATTAAGTGTGTCTCTCAAAATGCATAGCAAAACATCTAATATCGACCTGAACGTGATACATACAATCAATTATAGCTACAGAGCCAAGCCGACTGTAAATGCAGCGAGAAGAAGTTAGAAGCAAGACAGAAGTAAAAACGACGTGATTCATTGAACTGCTATGCATCCGTAAGGGCAATCAAACCGATGCGAATCAAATCAAAATGAATATTTACCAGCGCTTACAATAAAGTGCGATTCTTACACTATTTTACCATAGATGATGATAGATATTAGTAAAAAAAAAGTTCGACACAAAGTTGCATTAAAAACTTAATACTTAAACTTAACTCTAAAATGTCAATGTGTGCGTGCGTGTATGTGCGCTACTTCATTATTGAAATCACCTACACGCTTCACAACTTATACACAGATGAATGCAAACTTCTTCTAACAGAAATGTTTGATTTTAATGTCTCAAGTTACTTTCTTCCTACTACTTTACTATTATAATCATCACAAATTGCATATGCAATAAATATTGTTTAAGGTCCTAATCCTAGTCAAACAAATTGCATCCACATTTAATGCGCAAATCTCCTCTCCTTGCCCTACGAAGAAACAAGCGCAAATCCATCCCGGATTCTACGGCTGATAAGAGACCACTAAATAATGACGTATCAAGCATCGCCAAAATGTCGCTTAGCTTCTCTTAGATTTAGGTATGGGTGATGTTACTTACGTCCAAGTTGTACGCCTTTTGGGTTGCTTGGAAGGAGTTCCATGATTGTTCCTCGGTTGCGGCATCGATGTTCAGCTGCCCGCAAATGTCCCGATGATCCTCCCGGAGTTTTTCACCCTCACTAATGTTCGTCATTTTCACTACACTTGCCCTGCTCGTGGAATCTTTCCCTTTCAAACACTAGCCGCCTCAATTCTTGTTCGCACTGCCCTGCACCAAAATCAAAGCTGAAATGTAACACGCACCGCCGACCGAACCTTAAATCAGGGAACCTGTCACGGTCGGATAGCTTGAATGGAGTCCCGGATCAAGTCCACTACGCCACCGTCGTAGGATCCGACACCACCGAGCATTCGATACTGAATGAAGATGTGTTGTGTGGGCGAGAAACGCGAAAGAACTCTGAGCGACCGCGAGACGACGATGTCGTCGTGCTAATTCCAAAACAACCATCAGATTATTTGACAGTCAGTGCTCGGTGCGGATGACGATGATTTGATGAACAGATTAAATTCGAATAAAATAATTTCATTACATGGTTCCTTTTCATATTAATAGAATATTTAAACAAAATCAGATTTGAAAAAAAAATTGTAGCTAAGGATTTTTGTAATAAGGCACTTTTTCCACAGTGATTCGGATTCAATCAACCAATACCATGTAAAATTATCCACTAGTACACTATTAGATCGACGCACCGACGGTGGTACGGTAAATAAAAACAAAACACATTCACGGGCCATCGAATGTGCGCGGAAAAAGCACATAAAGAAGTTGTCGACGGCGCACACCCGTACCGTCACGAAAGGGGGTGGGCGGGATTACTGCCAAACGTCACCTTTTGGTGCCGGGAAGGTGGGTGGGGCAGAAAAACGCGCGAAAAGCTTTTCTATGGCGGGAAAATCACAGCGTCCTTGACGTTTTTAACTCGCGAGGAGCGCACCTCGCGATGCGACTTGAACGGGTAATTCCGAACACACCTTTTCCGTGGAAACTATTTTCGCAGTACGCTAGTCAAAATTATGAAAAATTACTTTTCTTTCAATGATGGAATTTTTACTGATGAAGATGAGCGGGCCAGAGCCACCTGAGTGGGTCTGGTCGGGTCGGATTGTTCGTCAGGTGAGTCTGCAGTGAGTGGTTCGGCGGGGTGGCGCTGGGTGCTTGACATTTCGAATTCAGCCGCGCACTGCAGGGGTGTATACACGGAATTTGCCCGCTGAAACATCGCAGTTTGACAGCAAGACGATCGTCCCTCTATCGGAAAAAGTTTGAAGAACACCCAAATCAAAAGAAATAAAAACAATTCGCTTTGACAATAGACGATTGCACGAGCCAAAAACTCCATATAAAAAAATGTAAACATTGCCCTCATGAAACTTCACTTGCCATTTGAACACGGGTAAAAAAATTGCCATGTGACGTCATGATGCAATGGTTCATATAGAGGTAATAAACTACACTGAAAATAATCCACACGATCGAACATAATGCAATCCCATCTCTTCGATAGACCTACACTGAGGAAAATGGACGTATGATTTTCAATCAAACGCCTTATGAAAATTTGCCACAAGGAATCGGTATGAATTTCAATATGTTGCCTTATGAATGATGATTTTCATTTGAAAAAAAAAGTGAAGTGCGGCAGACTGGGTTCGAACCATGGACGTCGGGGTCGGGAGGCCGGTATGTAGACCACACGCCCATCGACGCTTGAATACTCGGGAAGGTAACTGCGTATAAGAAGCACTGTTGGTGGGATAATCAGTCGAAGATTCATAAGGCGCCAGTTATGAATTTCGATAGTCCAGTTCGCTGAGTGTAACACATTTTGTTTACTGTAATTTACAATGAATTCCCAGGTAAAGGTAGCCTCACACCTCGGGAATTTGGTCCGCGGATTTTTTCCCCATGTATTTTTGCATATGCGATGTTTTCGGGATTTAGGCACGGAAAATCAAAATCCCAGCCCCATTAGGGTCTCGCCGACATTTCTCACCAACACGAACGCAGGTTCGTGGTTGCAAACAATCCCATTTGATTTTGCCGTGACAGCGGCTCGTGGTTGCAAACAAACCGAGTAAAAGTGTGAGTGAAACGTGCGTGTACGTAAACGATCGCTGAAAGCCTAATTTAAAATGCATGGGGACCAAAATCCGGCGGAAAATTTTCCCGAGGTGTAAGGTAGCCTTAACCATTAAGCCGTTAAAATCGACTTTATTTCGGCTCTATAGTCGCACCCTGTCAATAGTGCTAATAAGACTTACAATATTCTTTAGTGCTGCTCAAAAGCCGCTTTTGGTGAATTATTTGGCTGATTTAGTGCTTGCCCTAACCTATTTTTCCACGCCTATGCCGAAATGTCAAAATTTTTAGACGAGGAACGGAACGAAAAAAAATGAGATGGAAAATCTCGCTTAACTTTTCAAAAGGTCCTAAGTAACATTTTTTTCATGAATTAATTTGTATTAGCCACCCCATAACCAGAGACCCTAACACATCGGGAAAATTTTCCGCCAGATATGCCATGTGTTTTACATATGCGATGTTTTTGGAACTTGGGCACGGAAAATCAAAATCCCTTGCAAAATCCCGGCCCCATTTAGGCTGTGAACCATTCCACCGATTCGTTTAACTTTTAGTTAAAATTTAACACTCCGATGGTTGTCTGAAACTTGATTATGCATATGTACAACATGTGATAGATTTAGTTCGGAAAAGGTATTGGAGGGTAACCGCCCCTTCGGTGGGGTTTGATCCCACGACCCCAGTTCGCATGACAGGTGCTTTCCCTACTAAGCTACGAAGGACCTCCGTCGTCCACCGCAACTTAGCGGGTACTGATGAAACCAAATTCCCAGCACCAGGTACCAGCCGATCTCTCGCAATACATTTTCAGAACTAACTCTCTCAAATGTATTTTTGTACATCATGTCAACCAAGTAGGATGAGTATTTAGTATTGTCCGGCTCCTACACACTTGCTTCATCAGCAACGGCGCTCAATGAAGTAGGGTTGTGTGAGGTTGTGCCAGTTGGTCGTCAGATCCCAACACGACCACACAAGCGAAGAGATCGCCACTCGAGATCAGTACATTCAAAGTTAATTGCCTATATGCCGGGTATTAAGCCGCAGGTGGAAATTAATTACTATGTCTGAAACTTGATTATGCATATGTACAACATGTGATAGATTTAGTTCGGAAAAGGTATTGGAGGTAACCGCCCCTTCGGTGGGGTTTGATCCCGACCCCAGTTCGCATGACAGGTGCTTTCCCTACTAAGCTACGAAGGACCTCCGTCGTCCACCGCAGCTTAGCGGGTACTGATGAAACCAAATTCCCAGCACCAGGTACCAGCCGATCTCTCGCAATACATTTCAGAACTAACTCTCTCAAATGTATTTTTGTACATCATCATGTCAACCAAGTAGGATGAGTATTTAGTATTGTCGGCTCCTACACAGGAGGAGCCGGACAATACTGACATGATTGAATTCTGAAATGTGCAGTGAAGAATCTGGTGAGATGATAATTTCCACTCCGGGTGGCTTAATACCCGGCATATAGGCAATTAACTTTGAATGTACTGACTCCGATGGCTATTTTCCCATCGTGGTTAAAATTTTACTCTGAAGCCGACCCATTTGAGTTTTGACAGATTGATAGTTATTCGAAACGAAATGGATTTGGCGCCAATTTTCTCGCGAGCAAAGTTTAACTATCGAACTGTCAGATCTAGCCATGCTCCGGAGCAGGGTTATTTTTAACCACGGCGAAATAACCATCGAACTGTCAAATTTTAACTAAAAGTTAAACGAATCGGTGGAATGGTTCACAGCCTTAGAGCATCATTATCGGTCGCGAGCATTTTAATCACCCGCGCAGCGCTTTCATTTTAGTTTCGTCACTCGTTTCCGTATCGGTCACTATTTTCGGCTCTCAATTTGGTTGCTGTATTCCGTACCGGTGACGTTTGACAGTTCATCAAATAGAGCTTGCTGACGTTTAATCATCTTTCTCTTTCAAGTGCATAGGCAGAATAGGATTTGTTTTCATCGGGAAACGTTTCCCGATGAAAACAAATCCTATCCTTCCCATGCGCTTGAAAGAGAAAGATGATTAAACATCAGCAACCCTTATAGCAGCGCTGTTATCGCGCAATTAAATTTGGTCACCTGTCGTCAGTTGCGCTACTGTTATAGCAACGCGTTTAGTGGCGACCGGTAAAGTGTCAAGTAATGATACTGCGCTGCCAAACGGCTTAAACTGACCACCGGTAATCTTGCTCTTAAAATGCACGGGGTTCAAAATCCGGCGGAAAATTTTCCCGAGGTGTACACGCTTATAAGCTATAAGTACACGCTATATAGATGAGATTACCTAAAATTAGGTTTTTATATTACCTAAAATTAGGTAGTGGATGTTTACTGAAAATGTCGACAAAAATTAACGATAATAATCGTTAGTTTTTACCGACTTTCGAGTATTTGACGATTTCAGATGATGACGTTAGTTTTTACCTAAAATTTAGTATTTCTTGACTTTGCCAAAAAAGTGCTTTTTTTTTTGCTGCTGTCTGACTGTGGTTGAGATCCTTTAAATCTCCTGCAATCGCTACTTCCTGTTCCTGCTAATGCATTCGTCTGGCTAAATTATTTACGAACGAAAATTAATGGTAAGTGGTGGACTGTTAAGGGCCGATTTCCGAAGGCACTACAGGAACTTTTGTATATTTCCAGGAATCCGGAGGATGGCTTACTGGAATCACATTCCTCCTGAAACCTAGCCTGAAACATTGAGGCGGCAGATCAGTGTTCAAAAAAGATATTCACGCATATTTTACTGGATGGTTTTAAACCAGTTGGCCATTTAGGTATGCGCTCATCTTTTGTGAGCACGAAAACACTCGGGCTCTGGAAAGTCACGAAAATTTCCCACCAGAAAAAAAAACAAAGACTGCATAAGGATTCGGAACCCAATAAGGTCTGTTTTTAAGAGCGCGATTTTAATTGATTTTTATGACATTTATTTGTATTACATTTATTTTTATTTCATTTATTCGACTATACAGATAACACTGGATCAACAATTTGGTGCCACAGCACTCGGTTCGCGGATACATTCCTTTATCCTCGATTGCGCCCGGCGCTCGCTACCTACCCACTTAGCTCGCTGCACTTCCCGTTGTACCCGAGGTACCACCCGGATCTGATGCAAACACTATCTATACATGGAAAGCTTCCCAAGACAAATAATGGTGCATATCTTTCCTGAGACTATGTACCGCCAGACCGCCAGATAGTCCCTTAAAGATATGCATTGGCACATTCATGCATACCTCATCCCTAGCTATTATATTCATCCTATTTTAAAATAAAAGAAATGATTGGAAGAACTGTTTTTCTTATTGACAAAACACCGAATAAAAACCTAATAATAGGTAATTTTTAACGTTTTCATAAAACCAAAACAAACAACATTAACCTATTTTTCGGTAAAAAGTAACGTCCGGAAATCGGTAATTTTTAACGATCATTCTTGTTTAAGGCCACCTTACACGCTTAAGCCCACCTTACACCTCGGGAATTTGATCCGCGGATTTTTTCCCCATGTGTTTTTGCATATGCGATGTTTTCGGGATTTGAGCACGGAAAATAAAAATCCCGGCCCCATTTAAAATGCACGGGGACCAAAATCCGGCGGAAAATTTTCCTGAGGTGTAATACTAAGGACACACCTGTGGTACTTGTACCATGGTACAAGAGAACAAGAAAATTATTCCAAGACTAACTTTAATAAAGACAATAATTGGTATGGTACTCATTTCAAGATTCTTGTACCATGGTACTTGTACCACCAGTGTGTCATTAGTATAAGGCAGCCTTTAGTTGGGATAACCTAAAAGTCGGTAAAAAATACCGATAATCGAACTAAAGTGCACATACCTAAAAAGTCGGTAATCATCGATTACCTAAAGTTAGGTAATGGTAGTCAACAAAAATTATCGTTAAAAATGATCGATTTCGGAACGTTACTTTTTACCGAAGAATAGGTTTTTCTTGCTTCCCACATGGAAGGATGTCTAAAAGCGAACAGGAATATACCTGAATAGGACGCAAACCACCTTAGCCAAGCCACAATTTCATCCAGCGCCTCACCCAAGTTCCTTTTAAGAATGATTGGGCATGTGTGTGTTACCGGTACACTCATACCGCCAAATAAATTAAGCGGTTCAACTGTCACAAAACCTCGCGCTTTTTTTCGTCTTCATTTTTTCACCGAGTCGAGTGCGGTTCGGTTAAAGCTATTCAGTATCTTTTTTTTTATTTGTGCGGAAAATCTGCGATACCTTTTGAAAATCGTATTAGCCACGCGAAATATACTTGATGGGCTACAGCTCTTCGATGAACCTACGCCGAATGGAGTATCCTTCTCCACTGGACTCGATCATGGGCCAATCGCTTCCAGTCGCCCTGCATATTGAGCGCCCTCAGGTCATCTTCAACTGCAAAAAGCCATCATGAACGCGTTCTTCTACGAAGCCTGCGACCTCTGCGCGAAATATACCTTTGAATAAACATATTTTGCACCAGCGAAATCCATGGATGAAAAATCGATGATAACGGGCAGATTCCGTCGGAAAAACGGCTTTCTCTGATGGTAATGGTACATCTGTAAGTTTTTATCCCTTTCAAATTAAACTCAATTTCCAATTCTGATCATTTTCAGACGCATCTCCTCTATCATACTCATCAAGTGAGACTGAATTTGGAAATAAATCCAGAATCCCAAAGCTGAATGATTCAATTCTTGCTGCATCCGTCCGGGTTTGTCTTTTGCCTCCAGAGTAAATCAAAGCCGACGAAGTGTTAATTTCTCGCATTCATAGAAACGGCGCAAAATGCAAAATGCCAGCCAGCTTTGGGGAATGTTTCATGACGCACACATCTCGGACGACCGATACTCGATAAGCAAATAAGGGCCCATTCACAAATTACATAACGCTTTTGGGGGTGGGAGGGTGTCTGTCCGAGCGTTACGGCCCATACAAATATCAGAATCATTCCATACAAAAAACGTTACGAGAGGGTGGGTGGGGGTTAAAAATGGTCAATTTTAGCGTTATGTAATTTGTGAATGAACCCTAATAATAAGGAAAAAAAATGAGGAAATAATAAAATAAAGACATTTTGTTTTACTCCTATAATTAAAAAAAATCTTATTCAAAATGTAAACAAAACGGAAGAAAAGGTGAACAGAATAAAAAAAGAAAAAGAAGAAGGAATGGGGTATTCACATCTAGAAGATATCTAGAAGATTTGTGGTACTCGAGTCTAGGAGATATCGAGGTAACATCTACGAGACTAGACCTGTCAAATACAATCGGTTCTAACCGGTTTGATAATTTATTCATCGAGGTAGAAACGGTTGTTGCATTTGAGGCGGATTTGAGGTGTGACAGTTTCTAGACATCGAACAAAAATATCTAGGAGACTCATTTTTTTGTCTCAGAGATATCGCGGTAGATGTCTAGTACTCCTTTCCGAGTGGGATTGTTTTGGTTTTGTAAAAACGTTAAAAATTACCGATAATTAAGTCATCTAACGCGGGTTTTCTCAAAATAAGAAACTTTTCATGAAAAACTATTTGGTACCGATTATGTAGGAAGGTGTCCGCTACCATGCCTACCAAATATTTTGTTGATGAAAGTGCTTAATTTTGAGAAATCGAACCTTAGATGCCTTTCGCCATACTGATTTCAGAAAGTTAACTCCTAGTGTGCCGCTGTAAGCACGCTCAAAGCAGGCGATTCATTCATTGTCCTTTTTTAATTTATTTGTGAGAATTCCAAAAAGTATCTAAATTTTTTTACTTCATGTTAATTCTAGAGAGCATCTGTTTTTTAAACAATTCATGTTGAATAAGTGGAGAATAAATAATTATCATCATTACTTTTCATCATATAAAATGCTTTCCACAAAACCATCACAATCCTAGTTATTCTTCAGCGCTCAGAAGATTTCCATCTAACATGCATTCGACCCTGCTGCGACAGAAAGAGCACGACTGTCAACTACGAAACGAAATGAAAACAGAGAGAATTTTATCTCTGGCAAAGAGAGCGTGACGCTTGTCAGTTTTGTTTTGTTGAATTTCTCCCTGCATCCCAGTTAGAACAAAAGCTCTCTCGTAATAATTGTTCGTAATAAATTCTTCATGAATCTTTTTAGCGGGTATCTTTCGACAGCGCAAAATGTATGGAATATTACGTAAATAATGACATCATAAAGCGTATTTACCCTGAAACGCCAATTATTATGTCATTAATGGCGTAATCTGAATAGGCTATTAAGGGCAAGTCGAGTTAAGTACGGGACACTAAAGACGACCTTACTGTTGAGGTCGAAATACGTATCTGTCATAGGTACACTAAAGTAGTGGAATTGAATGCGATGTTTTTGGGATTTGGGCCACTAGGGTAAAATGTCCAATAGTGGACGCTCCATCCATATTTGCATTATTTACAGTATAATATTGTCTATCCGGAACAATGTTAGAACGCTTTTTATACCGAAGTTGGATTTTTCTCCAGATACAGGCAACTCATTGACGAATACATAGACCGAAATGTCCGGTACAAAGCCATCAGAAAATCGGGCACCATGTCTTCTTCTTCATTTTGCAGAAAATACCCCTCGTGGGTGACGAATTACATAAATATTTTACGAGCGCTGACTTACCCCTCTTGACGTTTTGACAGTTTGTTTGTTTTTCTCCCTCACCTTGTGACGTCGTTTCGGTTCGTTTGTTGTTTGTTCGTTTCGTTACTCAGTTGGAGCGTGAGTTCGATCGTTTTGGTGCCATCAAAAAGATTGAATATAACAAAGGGGACACTCAGGCCTACATTCTGTACGATTCTATTGATGCTGCTACGGCTGCTGTGAAGGAAATGCGTGGATTCCCGTTAGGGGCACCGGATCGTCGTATTTGTATCGATTTTGCTGATAACGGAACAGCACCATCGTTCTCGAAGAGCAGTGGAGGTTTTGAGGAAGGCGGTGAGTATCGTCGCGGCCCCGACTACGAATATCCGGAAGGCGGTACATCATACGAGGAAAATTCATCGTACGGCTATGGTGGAAAACCGTTCCGCGGACGTGGTGGTTTCCTTGGCGGTTTTCATCGTGATGGCCCACCGCACCACGGGGAGAATGATGAATGGCGTCGATCAGGAGCCGATGGCGAGTATGATTCACACCGTCGTTCTGGATCACGTGAACCAGGAATCGATAGATCTCGTTCCCGTTCACCGAGGCGACGCAGTCTTGTAGGAATGGCATGTTATTGAATGCAAGAATGTTACCAGAAGTGGCACGGAAATCTACCACAGTCTGACAAGGGGCGCTGATTTTGAAGATTTCACTATTCCCCGCCAAGTTGCACCTAACGGACGGAGACAACGGAATAGACAGCCTGATGAAGGACGAGGAAGGTAAACACCACCTTCGTATTACCCAGCGACTACGCCTCGATCAACCCAAGTTGGAAGATGTGCAGAAGCGCATATCGACGTCATCGTCGCACGCAATCTTCCTCGGCCTGCCGGGATCGACGTCATCGGTAGCATCGTCGGATGATGCCAGCGTTCAGACGCGTCCACTGCGTAATCTTGTGTCCTACCTGAAGCAGAAAGAAGCGGCCGGCGTTATATCCTTACTCAATAAAGAAACGGAAGCAACCGGTGTGCTCTACTCATTCCCGCCATGCGATTTTTCAGAATTGTTGAAACGAACATGTCACAACCTCACCGAGGAGGGACTGAATGAAGACCATCTGGTAATCGTGGTGGTCCGAGGAGGAGCAATCCTCTGAAGTGCCTTCTTTCTGGTATTGCAGCAACTAGTCCATATTGGCACAGCATACAACATGGCTGGTCTAAAAATTTATTTGTAAATCAAAAGTTTGTTCTTATGACAAAGTTTTGATTTTCTGTTTATAAGTGGCCATTTGTTACATTTGGCTTGAAGGCCTTCAATGTGATTTTTAAAAGTTAATTTTTGATCTAGCAGAAGTCCTAAATATTTAGAATTCTGATAGTTTACCTGCAGTGAGCGATCTGATAAATAATTTTGGATCAGTTTAATAGCTGGTTGGTTGCTTGCTCATTGTTTGTTGATAAGAAAATTATTTTGAGCTTTTTAGTGGAATGTCTTCACTTGTCATAAGACGAGTTAGTACAATCCCATTGAATTCCACCACTTAATTGTATCTTGACAGATACGTATTTCGACCTCAAATGTAATGCCGTCTTCAGTGTCTCGTACTCGAGTCGAGTCAAGTACGAGACACTGAAGACGGCCTTACATTTGAGGTCGAAATACGTATCTGTCAAGATACAATTAAGTGGTGGAATTCAATGGGATTGTACTAACTCGTCTTATGACAAGTGCATTGTTTGTTGATTGCTTCATTGTTTGTTGGTTGATTGATTGGTTATTTAGTTGATTGGTTGGTTGGTTGGTAGAATGATTAATTGGTTGGTTGCTGCTTGATTTGTTAGTTGGTAGAACTGTTGAATGGTTGGTTGCTTCACAGTTGGTTGGTTGCTTGATTGGTTAGTTATTTGGTTCACTCTGAGAAAAATCTATACTAAATAGATTTAAAGTTACGCTAATGAGCTATTCGCCTGGTTGACCCCAAATTCGTTTAGATTTGCACTATACTACGTTAGTATAACTTTAATATAAAGGGAGATAGTATAAGATGGTTTTAATCAACATTAGCTTAATCTTATTCGGATGAAAAATTAGATGGATTCTGCACTGAACAACTGTTATGTTTTGCTCAGTAAAAGGAAAGTAAAATATGTTCTATTTTATAAACTTTTATTCGTTAATTTAAATCATAAATTACACAACATGAAAAAAAAAACATTCCTAATTAGTCTCTTCAACACTTGTTCGCTGGTTCTCTGCATAATATCTTTGATTTGCAGAGTTTGTGGTGGTGTGGCATCATAGGAAAGTGTACGTTTTTCTCCTGGAACATCTTGCCATATACTTTAGACAAGTGTTTTTCGCTTATGTGTCCATAGTCCAGTCGTTTGAAACCAGTGTCCGCATGATTCCATGTTGGTTTTCGGAAGCGGCATTTTCCGTCTTCCGGCATCACCTGTAAATAACAATTTGAGTATTTAAATCATATAGAATGAGAGCTATTTTTATGGAAAGCTTACCTTTTTTCCAACTTGCATGGATTTTTCTAAATATAATTATTTATTAATATGAAAAAAGACGTTGATGTTTTTAGATTCCAGAGTTGTTCGCCATTTTAGTAGCAATGGAAGCAAACTATCGCCACCGAATATGCTAAAGAAAATACTTTCGCGAAAATTGCCGTTAGCATAATTTCTAATCTATGACTGTACGTATACTGTTTAAACTAAGCTACAAATAAATCTCATTTATAATAAAAGAGATTAGAGTTTATACTATGTGTGATTTTTTACATTTCTGAGTGATTGATTGGTTGTTTGACTGGTTGATTGATTGGTTGGTCGGCTGGTTAGTTGATGTGTTGTTTTGTTGGTTGCTTGAATGGCTGATTGTTGGGTTGCTTGATTGGTTGATTGGTAGCTTGCTGGAATGGTTGATTAGTTAATTATTCAGTTGATTGATTGCTTGATTGGTTGCTTGATTAGTTGATTGCTTAATTAGTTGGTTGGTTGATTGTTGGTCGGTTGTTTGATGGGTTGATTAGTTGTTTTGTTGATTGCTTGATTGGTAAATTAGTTAGTTGGTTGCTTGATTTGTTAGTTGGTAGAATGATTGATTGATTGGTTGGTTGCTGCTTGATTTGTTGGTTGGTAGAACTGTTGTATGGTTGATAGTTGGTTGGTTGCCTGACTGGTTGATTGATTGTTGGTCGGCTGGTTAGTTGATTAGTTGTTTTGTTATTTGGTTGATTGGTTGGTTATTTGATTGATAGGTTGCTTGACTGGTTGGTTGATTGGTTACTTGATTAGTTGGTCGGCTGATTAGTTGATTAGTTGTTTTGTTGGTTGCTTGGATGGCTAATTGGTTGGTTGCTTGATTATTGGTTGGTTGGTTTATTTGGTAGCATGCTTGAATGGATGGTCGTTTGATTGATTAGTAATTTGGTTTATGGGTTGCTGCTTGATTTGTTAGTTTGTAGAATGGTTGGTTGCTTAATTGGTTGATTCGCTGGTTGGTTGCTTGATTGCTTGGTTGATTGGTAGCTTGCATTAATTGTTGGTTGCTTGATTGTTGGTTGGTTGCTTAACTGGTTGATTGGTTGGTTGCTTGATTGGTTAGTCGGCTGGTTAGTTGATTAATTGTTTTGTTGGTTGCTTGGTTGATTGGTTAATAAGTTGATTGGTAGCTTGCTTGAATTGTTGGTTGTTTGATTAGTTAGTTGATTGATTCGTTGGTTATTTGGTTAGTTGGTTGCTTTTTGATTTGTTAGTTGGAAGAATGGTTGATTGGTTGGTTTCTTTTTGTTTATTGATTACTTGATTGGTTGGTAATTTGGTTGATTGGTTGCTTGACTGATTGATTGGTTGGTCGGCTCGTTAGTTTATATGTTTGGGCTTATTCTACGAGTCGAGTGACGTGAGGTGAGTCGATTTTAGCAATTCTCACGTGAGGTGACCATGTTATTCAAATGGGGCTATACGACTCTTCTCACGTCATTCGAGCAATCTCACGTCACTCCACTCGTAGAATAAGCCCAGTTGTTTTGTTGGTTGCTTGAATGGTTGATTAGTTGGTTGGTTGAATGATTGCTTGGTTGATTGATAGCTTGCTTGAATGGTGGGTTGCTTGATTGCTTGGTTGATTTGTAGTTTGCTTGAATGGTTGGTTATTTGATTGATTGCTGCTTAATTTGTTAGATGGTAGAATAATTGATTGGTTGGTTGATTGCTTGCTTAATTGGTTGGTCAGCTGGTAAGTTGACATGTTGTTTTGTTGGTTGCTTGGTTGGTTGATTAGTCGATTCGTTGCTTGATTGATTGGTAGCATACTTGAATGGCTGATTGCTGGATTAGTTGGTTGGTTATTTGGTTGATGGGTTACTTTACCGTTTGATTGAATGGTTGGTCGGCTGGTTGGTTGATTAGTTGTTTTGTTGGTTTCTTGATTGGTTGATTAGGTGATTGATTGATTGGTTGATTAGTTGATTGGTTGAATGCTGCTTGATTTGTTAGTAGGTAGAATTGTTGATTAGTTAGCTCCTTGATAGTTGGTTGTTTGGTGATTGATTGATTGATTGGTTGGTTGCTGCTTGATTTGTTAGTTGGTAGAACTGTTGTATGGTTGATAGTTGGTTGGTTGCCTGACTGGTTGATTGATTGTTGGTCGGCTGGTTAGTTGATTAGTTGTTTTGTTATTTGGTTGATTGGTTGGTTATTTGATTGATAGGTTGCTTGACTGGTTGGTTGATTGGTTACTTGATTAGTTGGTCGGCTGGTTAGTTGATTAGTTGTTTTGTTGGTTGCTTGGATGGCTAATTGGTTGTTTGCTTGATCGATTGATTAGTTGGTTGGTTGCTTGATTATTGGTTGGTTGGTTGATTGGTAGCATGCTTGAATGGATGGTCGTTTGATTGATTAGTAATTTGGTTTATGGGTTGCTGCTCGATTTGTTAGTTTGTAGAATGGTTAGTTGCTTAATTGGTTGATTCGCTGGTTGGTTGCTTGATTGCTTGGTTGATTGGTAGCTTGCATTAATTGTTGGTTGCTTGATTGTTGGTTGGTTGCTTAACTGGTTGATTGGTTGGTTGCTTGATTGGTTAGTCGGCTGGTTAGTTGATTAATTGTTTTGTTGGTTGCTTGGTTGATTGGTTAATAAGTTGATTGGTAGCTTGCTTGAATTGTTGGTTGTTTGATTAGTTAGTTGATTGATTCGTTGGTTATTTGGTTAGTTGGTTGCTTTTTGATTTGTTAGTTGGAAGAATGGTTGATTGGTTGGTTTCTTTTTTGTTTATTGATTACTTGATTGGTTGGTAATTTGGTTGATTGGTTGCTTGACTGATTGATTGGTTGGTCGGCTCGTTAGTTTATATGTTGTTTTGTTGGTTGCTTGAATGGTTGATTAGTTGGTTGGTTGAATGATTGCTTGGTTGATTGATAGCTTGCTTGAATGGTGGGTTGCTTGATTGCTTGGTTGATTTGTAGTTTGCTTGAATGGTTGGTTATTTGATTGATTGCTGCTTAATTTGTTAGATGGTAGAATAATTGATTGGTTGGTTGATTGCTTGCTTAATTGGTTGGTCAGCTGGTAAGTTGACATGTTGTTTTGTTGGTTGCTTGGTTGGTTGATTAGTCGATTCGTTGCTTGATTGATTGGTAGCATACTTGAATGGCTGATTGCTGGATTAGTTGGTTGGTTATTTGGTTGATGGGTTGCTTTACCGTTTGATTGAATGGTTGGTCGGCTGGTTGGTTGATTAGTTGTTTTGTTGGTTTCTTGATTGGTTGATTAGTTGATTGATTGATTGATTGATTAGTTGATTGGTTGAATGCTGCTTGATTTGTTAGTAGGTAGAATTGTTGATTAGTTAGCTCCTTGATAGTTGGTTGTTTGGTTGCTTCATTGTTTGTTGGTTGATTGATTGGTTATTTAGTTGAATGGTTGCATGATTGGTTGGTTGATTGATTGTTGGTTGGTAGAATGATTAATTGGTTGGTTGCTGCTTGATTTGTTAGTTGGTAGAACTGTAGAATGGTTGGTTGGTTGCTTGGTTGGTTGTTTGACTGGTTGATTGATTGGTTGGTCGGCTGGTTAGTTGATTAGTTGTTTTGTTGGTTGCTTAAATGGCTGATTAGTTGGTTGCTTGATTGGTTGATTGGTGGCTTGCTTGATTGGTTGGTTGCTGGAATCGTTGACTAGTTAATTATTCAGTTGATTGGTTGCTTGATTGGTTGATTGATTAGTTGATTGGTTGATTAGTTGGTTGGTTGATTGTTGGTCGGTTGCTTAATGGGTTGATTAGTTGTTTGCTTGATTGCTTGATTGGTAGATTAGTTGATTGGTTGCCTGAATATTGGTTGGTTGCTTGATTTGTTAGTTGGTAGAATGATTGATTGGTTTGAATGGTTTATAGTTGGTTGGTTGCTTAATTGGTTGCTTCATTGTTGGTTGGTTGCTTGACTGGTTGATTGATTGTTGGTCGGCTGGTTAGTTGATTATTTGTTTTGTTGGTTTCTTGGTTGATTGGTTAATAAGTTGATTGCTAGGTTGCTTGATTGGTTAGTTATTTGGTTGATGGGTTGGTTGGTTGCTGCTTGATTTGTTAGTTGGTAGAATGGTTGACTGGATGGTTGCTTCATTGTTGGTTGATTGATTGATTGGTTGGTAATTTGGTTGATTGGTTGCTTGACTGGTTGATTGTTTGGTTGCTTGATTGGCTGGTCGGCTGGTTATTGATATGTTGTTTTGTTCGTTGCTTCAATGGTTGCGTGGTTGGTTGATTAGTTGATTCGTTGCTTGATTGATTGGTAGCTTGCTTGAATGGCTGATTGCTGGATTAGGCAATCAAGCAACCAAATCAACTAAATAAACAACCAAGCAACCAACAAACAATGAAGCAATCAACCAACCAATTAAGCAACCAGCCAACTATCAAGGAACCAACTAATCAACAGTTCTACACACCAAAATCATAAAAAGTTTTTCAGCAATATGCTTTACTGAAGAATTTTCAGCAATTCTGAAACTTACTGAAAATCAGTATACCGATTTGTCTTAACTGAAAATCAGCATACTTTTCTAGATTACTGATCGTTCAGCGTTTTTTTCGACGGGCACTGCTGTCAAACTTTAGGAAAAAATAGCCATTTTAGCTTATTGATTTCTTTTCACAATTATTGTTTTTGGTAATATTTGTCATTTTAATCCATGATGAAACCGGTAAGTAGGGGAAATGACGGCTTTGGCAGGTTTTGTTCTATTATTGGCAGGGGGGTTTTGTGGACCAAATTTTATGAAATTTGGCCACCATATTCTTTGATATGCAAAGAATGTTTAGGCCAAATTTGAGCCTAGTCAGTCATAAAACCCCCGTCATTCCCCCTACTTACCGGTTTCATCATCGATTAAAATGACAAATATTACAAAAAACAATAATTGTAAAAAGAAATCACTAAGCTAAATGGCTAATTTTTCCTAAAGTTTGACAGCAGTGCCCGTCGAAAAAACGCTGAACGATCAGTAATCTAGAAAAGTATGCTGATTTTCAGTTAAGACAAATCGGTATACTGATTTTCAGTAAGTTTCAAATTGCTGATAATTTTCAGTAAAGCATTTGCTGAAAACTTTTTATGATTTTGGTGTGTATCCAACCAATCAATCAATCAATCAACTAATCAACCAATCAAGAAACCAAAAAAAAACCACTAATCAACCAATTGATTGTTGGTTGGTTGCTTAACTGGTTGATTGGTTGGTTGGTCGAGTTTAGGACTCTCCATTTAATTCCACCAATTATTTTGACATCTTTGCAGATACGTATTTCGACCACAACTGTGTGGTCGTATTCAGTGTCTCGTACTTGACTCGACTGTTTTGTTGCTTGCTTGATTAGTTCGTAGGTTGGATAATTGATTGGTTGATTGGTAAATTGCTTGATTGGTTGGTTGATTGATTGGTTGGTTATTTGGTTGATCGGTTGATTGGTTGCTGCTTGATTTGTTAGTTGGTAGAATGGTTGATTGGTTGGTTGGTTGCTTGATTGTTGATTGGTTCTCAATCTTACCAACTTATCAGGTTATTTGGTTGATTGATTGACTGGTTGATTGATTAGTTGCTTGATTGGTTGGTCGGCTGGTTAGTTCATATGTTGTTTTGTTGGTTGCTTCAATGGTTGCTTGGTTGATGATAAGTTGGTTGATTGCTTGGTTGATTGGTAGCTTGCCTGAATGGCTGATTGTTGGATTAGTTGGTTGGTTGCTTAATTGGTTGGTTATTTGGTTGATTGTTTGCTTTACTGGTTGATTGAATGGTTGGTCGGCTCGTTAGTTGATTAGTTGTTTTGTTGGTTGCTTGAATGGTTGATTGGTTGGTTGCTTATTTGGTTGATTAGCTTGTTGGTTGATTGGTTGATTAGTTAGTTGGTTGATTGGTAGCTTGCCTTATTGGTTGGTTGCTGGATTAGTTGATTGATTGGTGGTTGGTTACTTATTTGGTTGATTGGTTGCTTTACTTGATTGATTGGTTGTGGTTATTTAGTTGATTGGTTGCTTCATTGGTTGGTCGTTTCGTTAATTGGTAAGTTGTTTAGTTAATTGGTTAATTAGTTGGTTGGTTGCTTGATTGGTAGCTTACTTGATTGGTTGCTTGCTGCTTGATTTGTCAGTTGGAAGTATGGTTGATTGATTGGTTGCTTGATTGTTGGTTGGTTACTTCATTGTTGGTTGGTTGGTTGACTGGTTGATTGGTTGGTTGCTTGTTGGTTAGTAGGCTGGTTAGTTGATTAGTTGTTTTGTTGATTGCTTGGTTGATTGGTTAATAAGTTGATTGCTAGGTTGCTTGATTGGTTAGTTATTTTGTTGATGGGTTGGTTGGTTGCTGCTTGATTTGTTAGTTGGTAGAATGGTTGATTGGTTGGTTGCTTCATTGTTGGTTGATTGATTGATTGATTGGTAATTTGGTTAATTGGTTGCTTGACTGGTTGATTGTTTGGTTGCTTGATTGGCTGAACGGCTGGTTGATATGTTGTTTTATTGGTTGCTTGGTTGGTTCATTAGTTGATTCGTTGCTTGATTGATTGGTAGCTTGCTTGAATGGCTGATTGCTGGATTAGCCAATCAAGCAATCAATCAACTAAATAACCAACCAAGCAACCAACAAACAATGAAGCAACCAATTAAGCAACCAGCCAACTATCAAGGAACCAACTAATCAACAGTTCTACCAACTAACAAATCAAGCAACAACCAACCAATCAACCAATCAAGAAACCAAAAAAACAACTAATCAACCAATCAGCCGACCAACCATTCAACCAACCGGTGAAAAGCAACCCATCAACCAAATAACCAACCAACTAATCCAGCAATCAGCCATTCAAGCAAGCTACCAATCAATCAAGCAACGAATCAACTAATCAACCAACCAAGCAACCAACAAAACAACATATCAACTAACCAGCCAATCAACCAGTCAAGCAATTAATCAACCAAATTACCAACCAATTAATAAATCAACCAACAATGAAGCAACCAACCAATCAACCATTCTACCAACTAACAAATCAAGCAGCAACCAACCAACCCATCAACCAAATAACTAACCAATCAATCAACTAACCAATCAAGCAATCAACAAAACAACGAATCAACTAACCAGCCTACTAACCAACAAGCAACCAACCAATCAACCAATCAAGCAACCAACCAACAATCAAGCAACCAACAATTCAAGCAACCAACCAATAATCAATCAACTAAACAACCAACCAATCCAGCAATCAACTTGTTAACCAATCAACCAAGCAGTCAACAAAACAACTAATCAACTAACCAGCCTACTAACCAATCAATCAACATGTCAAGCAACCAACCAATCAACCATACTACCAACTAACAAATCAAGCAGCAATCAACCAAGCAATCAAGCAACCAACCAACTAATCAAGCAACCAACCAATCAATCAAGCAAGCAACCAATCAATCAAGCAACTAAGCAACTAATTAACCAATCAACTAAACAACTTATCAATTAACGAGACGACCAACCAATGAAGCAAACCAATCAACTAAATAACCACAACCAATCAATCAAGTAAAGCAACCAATCAACAAAATAAGTAACCAACCATCAATCAATCAACTAATCCAGCAACCAACCAATCAAGCAAGCTACCAATCAACCAACTAACTAATCAACCAATCAACCAACAAGCTAATCAATCAAATAAGCAACCAACAAAACAACTAATCAACCAACAAGCCGACCAACCAATCAATCAATCAGTCAAGCAACCAAACAACCAAATAACCTACCAATCAATCAATTAAGCCACTAATCAACCAATTAAGCAAATAACCATTCAACCAACTAACAAATCAAGCAAGCAAGCAACCAACCAGTCAACCAATCAAGAAACCAAATAACCAACCAATCAATCATCTTACAAAGCAAGCAACCAACAAGCTAATCAACCAAATAAGCAACCAACCAATCAACTATTCAAGCAACCAACAAAACAACTAATCAACTAACCAGCCGATCAACTATTCAATCAACCAGTAAAGCAAACAATCAACCAATTGAGCAACCAACCAACTAATCCAGCAATCAGCCATTCAGGCAAGCTACCAATCAACCAAGCAATCAAGCAACCAACCAACTAATCATTAACCAAGCAACCAACAAAACTGAACTAACCAGCCGACCAACCATTCAATCAACCAACAAGCTAATCAATCAAATAAGCAACCAACAAAACAACTAATCAACTAACCAGCCGACTAACCAATCAATCAGCCTGTCAAGCAACCAACCAATCAATCAGCCTGTCAAGCAACCAACCAATCAACCATACCATACTACCAACTAACAAATCAAGCAGCAGCCAACCAAATAATCAACCAATCAATCAAGTAACCAACCAGTCAAACAAGCTATCAATCTACCAAGCAATCAAGCAACCAACCAACTAATCAACCAATCAAGCAACCAAACAACTAATTAACCAAGCAATCAACAAAACAACTTATCAACTTACCAGCCGACCAACTAATCAACCAATCAACTAAATAACCACAACCAATCAATCAACCAGTGAAAAAAACAGTCAACCACTCAAGCAACCAACCATTCAATAATTCAAGCAAGCTACCATACCAATCAATCAATCCAACAACTTAGCTGAGTCGATTGATGTGTAACAATATGGATCTTCGGGCCTCTCAACAAAAGTTCGTTTTGAAGTGATCTTGAAATAAGTATGTATTCGTAATCATTAAGGTAATTTATTACATTTTACGGTAGTGTGGGCAGCAATGCGAGTCACCAAGTCATGCAAATGAATCTCCGTAAATATAATCAATGAAAAATGAAAATTGAGCGCATCTGGCGAATATTGTTTTCATTTGCTGTTTCACTAATTTTCTGCTCTCGACGAGTTTCCGAATTTGGCGAGACAATATTCCCATTTTGCTTCTTTGGAGGATCTGAGCGCCGGCGTTCTCATAATCTTCTGCATCGGTAGTCGTAGTAAAGCAAATGTTGTATTCCTGAACCCCTTTATTGGTTCCAACACAAGGCCGTCGGAGTATGCCACCTTATTTTTAGGTTTGCGACGGTCAACAGCTGCTTCCGGTTTCTATTTATTATCGAATGACTAGGTAAAACCGTAACTGCTTCCAGACATTGAACTGAAATTCCGTTCTTAGCAAACCATGAAACTTTGGTAACCAATACCTTCTTCTTCTTATTGGCATTACACCCCACACTGGGACAGAGCCGCCTCGCAGCGTAGTGTTCATTAAGCACTTCCACAGTTATTAGTGAGCTAGCTACCAATCAACCAAGCAATCAATGAACCAACCAACTAATCAACCAATCAAAGAACCAATCAATTCACCATTCAAGCAATCAATAAAACTACTATTCAACTAAACAAGCAACCAAATAAGCAACTAACTAATCGAGCAACCAACCATTCAAGCCCACTTTCAATCACTCAAGCAACCAATTAACCAATCAAGCAACTAATCAATCAACCAACCCATCAATTAAGCAACCATCCAATCAATCAAGCAATAAACCAATCAACCAACCAATCAAGCAATCAATCATTTAGGCAAGCTACCAAAGAACTAACCAAACAATAAACCAATTAGACAACCAACCTACCAAGCAACTACCAATTAAGCAACCAACCATTCAGCCAACTAACAAATCAAGCAGGGCCATCCTTAGCCGTGCGGTAGGAGGCGCGGCTACAAAGCAAGACCATGCTGAGGGTGGCTGGGTTCAATTCCAGTGCCAGTCTAGGCAATTTCGGATTGGGAATTGTCTCGACTTCCTGGGCATAAAAGTATTACCATCTTAGCCTTATAATATACGAATGTAAAAATGGTAACCTGGCTTAGAAACCTCACAGTTAATAACTGTGGATGTGCTTAATGAACACTAAGCTGCGAGGCATCTCTGCCCCAGTGTGGGGATGTAATGCTAATAAGAAGTTGAATGGTTGGTTGGTTGATTGGTAGCTTGCTTGAATGGTTGAATAATTGGGTGGTTGGTTGGTTGATTTGTTAGTTGGTTGAATGGTTGGTTGGTAGCTTGCTTGAATGCCTAATTGTTTTATTGGTTGGTTAGTTAATTGGTAGCTTGCTTAAATGGTTGATTTATTGGTTGCTTGACCAACCATGCAAACAACCTACCAATCCACCAGCCTGTCAACCAACCAATGAAACAACAAACTAATCAAACAACCTACTAATCAATCAAGTAACCCAATCAACTTTTCAAGCAACCAACATGAAAACCATTCAAGCAAACAACAAAACAATCAATCAACCATTCAAGCAAGCTACCAATAAACTAAATTAGGCAACCATCCTATCAAGCATCTTACCAATCAACCAAGCAACCAATCATTCAACCATTCAAGCAAGCTACCAATCAACCAACCAATAAATCAGCAACCAATCAACCAATCAAGTAACTAACCAACCAATTAGTCAACCAACCTATCAACAACTAACCAATCAAGCAAACAATCATTCAAACCCACTTCCAATCAATCAAGCAACCATTAACCAATCAAGCAACTAACGAATCAACAAATCAAACAAGCTACCAATCAACCAACTAACTTATCAAGCAAATAATCATTTCACCAACTAACAAATCAATCAATCAATCAACCAACTAACCATTCAAGCAACCAACAAAACAACTAATCAACTAACCAGCCGACCAAACAATCAATCAAATAACCCACCAATTAAGCAACCAATTAATCAAGCAGCCAATCAATTAACCAACTAACAAATCAAGCAACCAATCAAGGAACTCACCATTGTACCATTCAAGCAAGCTACGATCAATCAAGCAACCAACCAACTAATAAAGCAATCAAGCAAATTAGCAATCAATTAGGCAACAAACCAATCAATTAATTTATCGAGCTGAGTCGATTGATGTATTATGTGGATTTCCGGATATCCTATTAAAAGTTCGTTTTTAAGTGATCCTAAGATATGTATTCGTAATAATTAAGGGCCCTCCTTAGCCGTGCGGTAAGACTCGCGGCTACAAAGCAAGACCATGCTGAGGGTGGCTGGGTTCGGAAGCAATTCTCGTCCAAATATTTTATATTGTACGGGAAAACTTGCAAAATATGACCTGAACCTCCAACCGGTCACTCCGCCGACAAAAGGGATTACGATCATCGTCGCCTTCTATCAGATTTGTGTGTTTTTCTACCGAATTTGATTTGTAAAACATCTTCGTTAATAATTGTATACTTTTTCCGCCTCTTGGTTGATTATTTCAAAGAAAATCCGAATACAGTAAAACGGTCCAGGTAAATCTGAGTATCACTGCCCGAAAAAACCTTAAAGAAGTTCATTGACTTGCCTTATGAAATTTGGCCAAAATAATATTGATTGAAAATCATAAGGTTGCCTTATGCAACTGGATGAACCTGAATGAATTATGCCCATAATGTAAAGGCTCCCCCAGACCTAAGCGATTTCATCGCCGCGACGGCGACAACTAGTCGCCGCGATTCTATCGTTGGGTCGCTGCAGGCAATTTTCTATCTACGCTTCCATACCAATGGCGACAGAATCGCGGTCGCCAAGCGATAGAATCGCGTCGCGACTGTCGCGTCGCGTGTGTTTGGGGGAACCTTAAACATATGTTTGTCTTCGTGTTGCTTTAAAATTTCCATTGATTTACCTTATGAAATTTCTAAGCCTGCTTTATGAAATACTTGTTTAAAAGGTATGTAAATAGTTTTGTTCTATTCAAATCAAAATTAAAATTTGAACTAAGAAATGGAAAAATTTTGGAACCGTTTTGTAATTATTTAAGTCTTTATTCGGACCACATAATTTATTTTCAGGGATCTAAAAAGCTTTCTCCTTCCTTTCTCCTTTCCTACAGTTAACTGTAATGGAGTAGTGGGCTAATAATCTTGTAACCCTACGCGCGGGAATGTGAACACCCGAACAGGAACATGAAATCGGGTACCGTCGTTACGGTTATTAGGTAAATCGTCATACTTCGTTACGGTCGCTCGTGTAACATATAAAATGACATCCAGTCACCAATAAATATTCCAAACTGATGTTGGCAAGAGTGACTTCGTGGTAATCTTGAACAAATTCATTGCCCGATTCCCTTGACATCGAAAGCAACTGTGACGAGTTGTCGTATTAAATAATTGCTTACAGCTCGATGCTGTCTTTGAATTCTCGCTGTCGTTCACAAGAGCTGTCTTGGCCACTATGGTCTACAGTAGTTCCGGAAGTAACTTGACTGCAATATATACGTAAAACAAGATAACTTTTGCCTTACGCATTTCAATATACGATTGCTGATAGTACCTTTGTGAATTACGTAAGTTTAGTGATGTCAACTACATTGTGTGCGCTCGTCTGTGCCCATCGGGATCGGAGTAGTCGTTTTGTGATGATGTCGCAAATTTCTCACGTAAACGGCTTGGATCTGCACCGCTTCGAATGACTGCGTTCTTTATCCACCAGGACTTACACTGGCAATTCAGCGCCGCCATCCCCTCCTGGATGTACTGGTATCAGTGGATCTCCAGTGTGAATACTTTGGCGGAGACATCGCAAATCCAGCTGGCACTTAGACCGTGTATGGGTTTCTCGAACATTTTAGTAATGGCACGTACCGAGGCTGAAACAAGTCAAAAGAACTTGAATTAAATTTGAACAAATAAATATTGATTTACATTGAAAACTTTTGATCGTAAGAGACAGCAAATGGTTGTCTGGTACAAATGGTGGGGCCATTTGACAATACCCTTTTACGGTGCCCAACGGTTACTGCTCGGTGGTTTATCAAGAATCAAACAAGTTAGTTGAGTATAAAGCGTTTGGGACGGAATAGGAGGTACTACAAAATGCTTCTTTACCCTACATTATTCCTTTCTACGTTTCTAACATACTTACGAACGATCGCATTCCTTGCAGGCGTACGTCTCCTTCTTCAGCGCTGGTTTACATTATATGTGCTGTTTCGAGTTGAAGCCTTCAACAATTATTCCTTTGAGAAGCGGTTACCGCACACATCTCACCGGAACGGAGAGCAAAACCCAGCAGTTTGTGGACCTAGTTAAACATGGCATCTATTAAGTCACACAAATCGCAGTTTAGCAGGACAGGCCCAGTCAGTCTAGTCGATTTGACTGATTTTACTGTGCTTATGTGATGGGTCAGTTTGGCTTTCTGAAAACTCCAGATGGTTTAGTATTTTATGCACTTGTGGCGTACAATGTTCTTCAGTTCTGTCGTTGCATGCCAGTTGAGATGGCCAGGCAGGAACGATTCCGTATTAACAGAGGCCCCTGACACGGATGACAGCATGTATGATGCTGCTCTTCCTATGTATGATGCTGTATGATGAATGTTCTAGGAGCAGTTTGTAGTACAAATACAAACGGCGGAGATGCTGATATCCAGGGAGTGCAACAGGAGCGTTCTCAATTCCGCATTAAGCTCCACTATCAGCTGTTTCGGATTCTCCCAAGTAATTCGACTGCAATAGATAAGAAAAAAACATTTTAGTACCTAATCAACATACTGAACACTACGGTTTTAGTTATAAACATACTGATAACAAAGCTATAGGTTCTTAAAATTAGAAGCAAACGAACCATAAAGAACATCCCTTATAGTAGGTCATAGCTCGTCATAGCTTATATGCCATAACGGCCCTTCTATGCACAATAGTCCTATGTCCTTTGTTTTATGTTTAAATAATGCAAACTCAGAAGTGTATGAATATTAGTATTTATTATATTATTATGTATATGTATACGTATTGGCATCAAGTTACTCTTTATCATATGATATCACTTCTTACAAACGAGGCATGATAATATCTATCTACTTAACGTTTGACCAGGTTTGACCCATCTAATATTCTGTGTTATCTATGCTTATTAGATTCCAAAACAACCTGATTTCTTCAGACCCATTCGATTAAAAAAAACCGGACCAATTGACTCGAGTTTGCACTTTTTGATCATGAGGTTATTATACATAAAAGTGTTTTAAAATCATATGTACCGTCGTTAGGGGTGACAATGGGTCAAATGGGGGTAAGAATGGGTAACTGTTTCAACTACTAAGAATGCTTGTAGAACAGGTTGAATATATCTGTGGGAGAGAAAACTAAAATATAAGAGACCTTTTTGAACGATTTTGTAATCCGACCTCCAGGCTGTCGGTACGAGCGATGACCCATTCTCACCCCCAGACCCATTGTCACCCCCATGAGGGTATTGAATATATAATTAAATTATTACAAATAACGGTCTCACCTTAACAATCAGAGATTTTGCGTGCCGGAGTTTCCGTCGTGATTTTTCCGTTAGATGATTTTAACGTCCGTTTTCGAGAACGACAAGTTCTGTCTGTTCTTGTGGACAAACTTAGCACAGTGGAGGCCGTATTAGTTTTCTTTACGGGATACTTTTAGAGGGCGCAAAAGCAGGTATCCGGGTTCATGACGTATAACGGTGCTTTTGGCTTTTACTGTAGATTCGTTTTTTTTTCATGTTGTGCGCTTGATTGAATTAGGCCTGGAACGAAATTAAATTAGATTAGAATCGAAATTATTTCAGTAGGTTGTAAACACGCACTGGGCAAACAGTTTGTAAAAAGATAATGGCGGTGCGAGTAATTTTTGGCAGAATGAACGTTCGTACGTTTTTGGCAGAATGAACAATCCACCTACACCATACACACAGGCGCTTCCGCTGTCGTTGCTGGTGGGGGCAGGGTTCTCCGCCGATTGTCGTTCGTGATACTCCTGGAAGCAGGGCGCAATGCACAAGTTCGTATGGCACTCGGGACAGTGGTACTTGGTTTTCCGTCGCAGTATCCTCCTTGTGTTCCAGCAGAAATTGCAACCCAGCGCGGGACCCTCCCGTACCACCGGACAGTGGCTAGACCGTTGGCTGTCCAGGCCGTGTATTTCCTTCGATCGGCTGCTCATCTGTATGAGAAGATAGATCAATTCACTGTAAATACTGGCATTTAAGTACAAAACAAAGGTAAATTTTGATTCAGGAAATGTTAACACTTACCAAAGGAGATGAAGCAGACTGCGACAATTCGTCGCCTTTTATGCGAATTGAACTGTTGATGAACTCAGGTCGGCAAGTAGCGCTGCGGCGGTGGAGCTGGTGGTGCTGGTTCTGGTGATCGTTGTGATAGGTGCTTGTACTGGCAACCGCACTTCCCGATAAATGGTGCTGGCGCTGCTGTTGGAGCGATTCCATATCGGAAACGAGAACAACCTTTGGACTCGATGTGCGATCGGTTTTCAGGTGGATTTGTCGGATTTGTGGAATTGGGGGTACGGGTGTCGACGGTTCATCGTCCGAATCGGTTTTCAGAGAGGAGGACGGCGTTAGATAGTGGGTGGACCCACTACTACTGGTGACCAGGGTCAACGGAGTTGAGCTTTGTGTGGTGGGTATGACGAAATAGCCTGAAACGCCTTGACAACAATGGGTGGGAGTGTTGTTTCACATGTTCTTGCAAGATATGGCTGCTGAGATACGGTGAGATGATGTTCGCCGTGTTAACGATCCGCGGGTGCTGATCGCGTTTCCGGTGGAGACGATACGGCCGGCGATGTTGGAATGATCGGTTCGGAAATTTGCCTTTCAAAATGATGGTGCGCCGGAATCGTCAATAAGTTTTGCGGGTACATGTTCGTTACATCTAGCGTGTCCAAGTCGGACCCGTACTGCTGACCGGACGAGGATGAGTCACTTCCATTCTTTATCCGCTGCTGGTGGATCAGTAGACGACCTCGTTTAAATAAATAAAAAAAAAACAACCGAAAAAGTTGTTGATGTGCGGCACGCGAGGGAAAAACAGAAAAACATAAACAAAAATGAAAATGACAACTGTTGTCAAACTGACGTGGTTCGAATTGAGGGGCTTCTCAATGGTCGAGTGATTGTAATAATTGTAATCCGTCACTCCCCAGGGGTATATAGTGGTGCCCGGAAAAATGGCCACCCCTCCGTCTATGTATTCGTCAATGGGCAACTTTCCCAACTTCGGAAGTAGTGCGCTGGATTCCCCTAAAGATGCGCTAAACAACGCATCAATTAGTTTGACAGATAAAATTTTGGAAGAAAGTTCGGTTTGGAAGTCCCGACTTCCGAATTTTAAGTTGGTGCTACGCCGACAACGAAAATATTTTTTTTTTTAAATTTCATGTGGAGAACCATCGGGTGTACCCATCGGTCCAAACGGTGTTGCAGCCGCAACCATGGTTCTGAGGTGGGATACGATTTAAGGTTATCGACGAATTCATACACTGCCGCTAACCGCAAGTCGAGCACATCTGTATATGGAGCCCCATATACAGATGTGCTCGACTTGCGGTTAGCGGCAGTACAGGGGTTAGACAAAAAGGTTGAGATAGGCAAAATTTTGCCGAAATTCAAATCAGCATAACTTTGCGTAGAATAATCCGATTTTGGTAAAACCCTGACCATCGGACAGTTCTCCAAATGTATTTTCAATGTAGATTCTATGTTCATCGTCTTGGGAAAACATGAAATTTGACACCCAAATATGCATCGTTCCAGATGGTTCCAAAACCGGCCCCTCCTCGAAGATTCGGGGAACCTGCTGTAATTTAAGGTGATTATACAATGAAGCCCGTAGTGAATTTCAAATCCACCACTCGTTTGTCTGCATACATTTCCAAAAGCCCAAATCTGGCTTAATAGTTTTCGTACAGTGCCGAAACTCAAATTATGATTGTTCAGCAAAACTAAGCAAACGATCAACCATTATTTCAGCTCCATACCCGTTATAGTTCTTTCATCTCGTGCTCTTGAAAAATATATTGGAAAAGCACGTGGTTTACAAAATGGCCGATTTCTGGCTTTATTGTATAATCATCTTAAGCAGCTCTGTGAAGCTAATTAAGCGTGAAATGTACTCTTAAAGGAACTTTTGGTTACTTGGGGTGGCAGTGGACACTATCACCCTGGAAATGTTTCTGTAATCATCGTCTCGCAAAGCCATGAAATTAAATACCCATATTCGCATTATATCACTTGGCGACAGCGATTCTGTCGCCGTTGGTATGGAAGCGTAAATAGATCATTGCCTGCAGCGACCCAACGATAAAATCGCGGCGACTAGTTGTCGCCGTCGCAGCGATGAAATCGCTTAGGTCTGGGGAAGCCTTTATTCCGATATGTTTTTACGGAAATGGCCATATCTCTGCATAATATTTTAAAAGGATTTTTGATCTACTGCCAGCAATCGTCGGCATATTAGTTCTATTTTCTGGAGAAAGCATAAAATATGATAAAAGTAAATATCACATACATAAAATGACCAGTAAAAGAAAAATTGCAATTTAAACACATCCCCAGGAAAACCCCAACATCTCCGGTGGCCAAGGGCCAAACTGAGGTTTACTAGAAGAGTGTCTGCATCCGATGGTCCCGGTTTTATCAAAATTGAATAATTCTATGCAAAGTTAGGCTGAGTTAATAAATTTCGACAAAATTCTGTCTATCTCAACCTTTTTGTCTAACCCCTGTTTAGTGCTGCCTTATACCGCATAGTTGTTCCATCTTTGCTGGGTTTCCTATTCATAAGGAACATTTATGCGATTACAGGCAGTGTATATCTAGGAACACTCATTAAGTGCGATAATGACGTTAGCCGTGAGGTGAAAAGAATTGTAGACCATAATACAAGATCTTGACTTAACCTCACTTATTTGACAGTTCACAGAGCTTGTTTACAGGGTGTTAGAATTAAAATCGATTAGCTGAAAATAAAAATCCGTAATTTTCGTTCAAAATCATTTTGATCCAAATATTCTAGTTATATGCTTTGATTCCTACCATAAATCAATCACAGAAGACATCAATATTCTGAATTAATCACAAAACAGTTTTTCCGGAAGCAGCTCATAACTAATTCCTTGTAAACAAGCTCTGTGAACTGTCAACCTACGTCATCATGCACTGGTCAATTGTGGCTGTCTTGCAGCGACTTTCTATACGGTTGGCGAATTCTTGTCGTGTTTGAGCGGGAAATACTGCACTCAATGCTTGGCGTAATGGCAAAAGGTGAATAGCGCAAACGCATGAATCACGAGTTTGTACCAAGTGTACAATAATGCCAACATCAGTAGGCTGATAAAATATGGCACATTACAGTGGGCTGGGCATGATATTTAGCAGAGAAGCTGGCAGAAGACGTCGGCTCCGGTGCAAGCTTTGGGGCAGACCTCGCACTCGCTGGCTGTGTGCAATCGAGGGAGATGCGCGTGCGGCCGGCCCAAGAACGAGCGAGCTGGGATATGACATTACATTCGGTATTGCTCCGGACAAGACAAGAGTGTACGAGCATCATCGGTATAGGTAGAAAATCACACTTTCAACACAGTTTTAGGTTTAAGTCCAACCCTGTACTTTAAACCGTTTTAATGAAATTGCTTTTGAACTTTTTGAAAAGAGTTTTATCAATATCATCTTTCCATTTCTTCTTCATGTAACTTTTAAATGCCAATAATTGATTTCAAACTGCAACGAGGTTGATCAAAACCTAAAGGATTCGTAGTGGTTGCGAAGCGTATTGGAAGTAGATGAGGAGATTTCTGCGGTAAGACGCGCGGCTACAAAGCAAGACCATGCTGAGGGTGGCTGGGTTCGATTCCCGGTGCCGGTCTAGGCAATTTTCGGATTGGAAATCGACTTCCCTGGGCCTAAAAGTTTCATCGTGCTAGACTCATCATATACGAATGCAAAAATGGTAACCTAGGCTTAGAAAGCTCGCAGTTAATAACTGTGGAATTCCTCAATGAACACTAAGCTGCGAGGCGGCTCTGTCCCAGTGTGGGGATGTAATGCCAATAAGAAGAAGAAGAAGGAGATTTCTTATAATCCTATTTCGGCCTTCGGACAGACGATATAATATTTTGGTTTGATATTTATTTTTATTAAAGTATTTACAACTATGTTTATATGGTTTTTGTGTAAATTATGATTCATGATATAGCATCTTAAATCTACGAGTTAATATTGATAGAAGGGAGGCGAAAACAATGGAAAACCAACGCCTCACAGCTGCAAGCATACCTTTTTATATACATTTTAAAAACTATGTATTTATATTAAATTTAATGACAAAAAATGAATCCAATCTATCGGGTCGCACATAATATATCAAAGAAAGAAAGCACGTGGCTGTAGTTAAAATACTTGCATGCAAGTCAGTTTAGTTCGCTCTCCATCCAACCCACCGGTAACCAAGAGCAACGAGAGTAGCAAACGATAGCTTTGTTAAGTTTTCTGCGGAATAACTTTTCCAAGTTTAAATTTTCTTAAAAAGAATTAAATTCTACAAATGATGATGAAAGAATCAGCCAGACGTGGTAACGGTGCCAGTGGTGCCGGCACGGATGGTACCGGTGAAAACAGTGAAAGTTTCTTCCATTTGGCCGTTTCCGGCCAGCTGGAGTCGGCCTACTTCCCGATGGGACCCGACAGCGGCAGTCTGTTCTGTCGGTATGATATCGTTGCCGGGCCGGACTGGGAGCTTGTGTCCGGCATGCGTTCGGGCATAACCCAGAGTGCGAAACCGGATGGCGACTATCGGTCGGTGGTGTTCAATATGCCGCTGGAGTTTACAATGAAGTCAACCAACCCGCACGGCTGGCCGCAGATCGTGTTCAGCATGTACGGGAATAATCTGTGGAATGTGGAAACCAATCGGGGCTACGCCAGGATCCACTGCCCACTGATGGGAACGAGGCGAACCGTACGGGCGCCACTTTTTGTGCCGAAGTATAGCAACATATGGTCGGCGGCCATGAGCTGGCTCACCGGAGTCAATCCGGAAATGCGAGACTCGAAGATTTTGGCAGATGGTTCGAAGCATAAGGGACTGGCCACGGAGAGCTACGGGGAGCTGGTGGTTAGTTTGCAAGCGATTTCGAGAGGATGTAACAAAATGGCTCTTGATTGGGGTCAATCATATGACTGAATTTGAATAAGAAGATTTTTTGCTTTTAAATCATAGATTGTAACTCTAATGTAAGTAAAATTGTTCGAACAGCAGACAAACAGTCGTAACACATAGGGGGAAAGACGGCTTTGGCAGGTTTTGTTCTATTATTGGCAGGGGTTTTTTGTCGAGCGAATTTTATGAAATTTGGCCACAATATTCTTTGATATGCAAAGAATGTTTAGGCCAAATTTGAGCCTAGTCAGTCATAAAAAACGCCCCTGCCAATAATAGAACAAAACCTGCCAAAGCCGTCATTCCCCCTATCATATTTTGAAATTCGGATGCATCATTTGGACATTCGGTCAATGCGAATTGATCGAGAATTGAGAAGTGGTTTGAAGTGGTTTCTGACTTGATTGAGTTTTTTTTTGTCGAAAAAAGCCGCCATGTTACTTTCTCTTGGTTTTTGTTTGTTATGATTATTAGATACGAATTATTAGTTATTAATTGTTACGAATATTTGTCTGTGTACCAAGTCTTAGCCGAAATAAAAATGAGAATAATTCAATTCAAAGGCACATAGTTGAAAAGTAGTAAGAATTGAAAAGAAAGGGACACTGGGTTCAAATGTGGGTTGGAACGAATTCCTCGCGGGTTGTGATGGGATCAGTCTTGTAACGCTTCACGACGATCGGTGGGTCGTCGTTCTTCACTTCCACCCGAGGTTTGTTGGCCAGCTTGTAGTAGTCGCTCTTGCCGCCCGTCTTTTCCACCAGCATAATATTCTTAATCAAAATTTCATGCGAAACGGACTTGCACATGTCGTACACGGTCAGCGCTGCGATCGAGGCAGCCGTTAACGCTTCCATTTCGACCCCGGTTTTGCCGTCGCACTTCACCTTGGTCAGAATGTTGACCTCGTGGGTGCAAGCATTCAGGCTCGCTTCCACCTTGATCGAGGACAGAGGTATGTTGTGGCACAGGGGAACCAGATCGGATGTCTTCTTGGCGGCGACAATTCCCGCCATCTGGGCAATCGACAGCACATCGCCCTTCTTCAGATCGTTGTTTTCGATCAGCGACGAGATCAGGGGCCCCACATAAATGGTGGCCTGCGCCTTGGCTTCCCGCTTGGTCGAATGCTTGTCGTGTACGTCGACCATCGTTGCCTTGCCGGTGCGTTCGTCCACGTGGGTCAGAGAGGAAAAGTTACGCACACCCATTGCGGATAAGTGAGTGCGGGAAGCTGATGAGGTGAATGGTGATGAGGCTGAAATGAGAGGAATTTATGAAAATTCATTAGAATTGATGTTTGCGTTTCTATTTTGAAAGACAGAAAAATAGAATGAAACATGTGCGGCCTATGACCTATCATATTCAATTTGATTCATTTGCATTGAGAATGGATATTGTCAGATTTTTTGGATGTTTTGCAGACACGCTTTCAATTTTTACAAATAGGTACGTGCACAAAACTCGATTGTCTGTTCATTCCAGGACACTTCAGGCTTTGTGGAGGAATTAAATAGAATTGCGTTGTTCAATTGTATGAACTTGGTGTAGGTGTAAATTTCGCATTATTCAACAACAATATTTTTCAGAATGTTTATTGTTCTGATCATTAGCAAACAGATGATACATTTTTTATGCAAATTAAATTAACAGGAACATTATCTGAAAATTATCTAACTTGTGACAATTTATGGTTAAATAACAATTAGCACTCGTTCACTCGTTCACTCTGGGGACAGCATGGACGATGTCCAAGGGCTTGACGATCCCTCCCCAGGCCATGTGCGAGTTGTAATGCCGTTGTGTAATGTTGATGTGGTGGGGTTAAACTTCTATGAAAAGCTGCATGTATCCGCAAGTAGGCTCCGCCAAAGCGACCGTGTGTCGCTCAAAGTGCACAAGCCCAAGCCCTGGTGTTAGTTGGGACGCTAAACAGACCTGACACGACGGTCCTCCGACGAGACAGGAGGTTTGCGTAGGCCCAATAAGCCGCCTTTAAAAACAACCATAGAAGATAATACGACTCGATACAATCGGCAACGACCTAGGCGACGAATAAAGGATCACGGTTGGAAGCTTGGAACATGGAACTGTAAGTCGCTTGGCTTAGCAGGTTGCGACAGGATAATCTACGATGAATTACATCCCCGCAACTTTGACGTCGTGGCGCTGCAGGAAATTTGCTGGACAGGACAGAAAAGCGGGTATAGAGCGGCTACCTTCTACCAAAGCTGTGGCACCACCAACGAATTGGGAATCAGCTTCATTGTGCTGGGCAAAATGCCAACGCGTGATTGGGTAGTAGCCAAACAACGCAAGGATGTGCAAGCTGAGGATAAAAGGCCGTTTCTTCAACTATAGCATCATCAACGTGCACTGCCCACACGAAGGGAGACCCGACGACGAGAAAGAAGCGTTCTATGCACAGCTGAAGCAGACATACGATGGATGCCCACTGCGGGACGTCAAAATCGTCATCGGCGACATTAACGCTCAAGTAGGAAGGGAGGAAATGTATAGACCGGTCATTGGACCGGATAGTCTGCATACCGTATCGAACGACAACGGCCAACGATGCATAAACTTTGCGGCCTCCCGCAGAATGGTAGTCCGAAGCACTTTCTTCCCCCGCAAGAATATCCACAAGGCCACATGGAAATCACCAGATCAAGAAACGGAAAACCAAATCGACCACGTTCTAATCGACGGTAAATTCTTCTCCGACATCACGAACGTACGCACTTACCGCAGTGCGAATATTGAATCCGACCACTACCTCGTTGTCAACTCAATGCTGTCGTAGATAAAATTCCGAACAGTGATATCAAGATCTGTTTGGGCGACTTCAATGCGAAGATCGGATCCGACAACTCGAACCATGAGCGCATTATGGGACGCCATGGTCTCGGAGAAATGAGCGAAAAAGGAGAGCTGTTCGCTTAGTAATAACGACATGGTGATCGGGGGATCGCTCTTCCCTCATCGACCGGTTCACAAGGTCACGTGGGTCTCCCCTGACGGCTTTACAGAAAATCAAATCGACCACATCTGCATCAGCCGAAAATGGAAACGGAGCCTTCTTGATGTACGGAATAAACGTAGTGCCGATATCGCGTCTGATCATCACCTCCTCATCGGCAAAATAGGCCGGCATTGCGCCGATTCGACGACAGGAGGAGAGAGTTGGACGACGGTTCACAACACGCCGACTGGAAGATGCCACTGTGAAACGGTCCTTCGTTGAAGAACTGGAGACGCGTGCTGCAGATATTCCGGAAGGTGGCAGTGTGGAAGACCAATGGACCGCCATCAAGAATGACTTCATCGCCACCAGCGAGAACAATCCCCAGTGAAGGGTGCTTGGTGGCCTTGTGTCACTGCTTCTGCCTCATAAGCAGGAGATTAAGGGTTTGATCCCTGGCCCTTTCCAATTTCCTATTAGATAATTTCGTTAATCATATAACTCAATCTCTTTGCAAATCAAATTCTCATTGCTAGCAAGTATGATTCTAAATATAGAATTGTTAAAAAAAAAGCTGCCTGTTACTTAGTAGCAGTAAATAAAATGTAAAAATAGATTGGTATTCATTTGTACCCGCATACGAACGCTATATACGGTCGCTATGCTCGTGCAGGCCTCATACAAGTAAGAATGTGTGAGGTTGATGTGCGGGTAGCGATGGTGTGGTAGACGTGTGCGTGATATTAGAATCCAATAGCATTCAAATTCTAATTGTAAAAAATGAATCCCATTAGAATTCACTTTAATACTTTCTCATTACTCTAATACTTCTAATTCTCATTCATATATTCCTATCCCATAGATCGCATCACTTACCAAAGTGAATCCAGATAATATATCCCTTCGTACTAACACAATATCCTATCCTAAGACTATCGTGGAGATGCAGAGGTATACTCGGTCTCTAGTAGCAACGAGAGTTGAACTAATAATCCTTCCTTCCCTTGATGACCGTAAGGACGTGGCCGGCGCCGTAATTGACTTAGTAAAATGCATTGAATTTCCGAAATTTGCACATTGAGAATGATAGCTAAACCCAAGCTCCATTCAATTGGTTCCCTGTGCAATTTCGCAAGTTCTAGTCAATCACGGAGTAGCAACTACGAATTCTACGGTTATCCTGCTCATGCTCATGCTCACCAGCGAGAACAATCCCCAGAGACAACAATGGTTCACCGATGACACCTGGAGGAAGATAGAGGAGCGAAGAGAAGCCAAAGCCGCGAAAGAGCGATCGAAAACCAGAGGAGCCAAAGTCTTAGCCCGCCAACGATACGCGGCTCTTGAGAAGGAAGTTAAACGCTCATGTCGACGGGACAAGCGAGCGTCGGCAGACTCTCTGGCCGACGAAGGAGAGAGAGCCGCCGCAACCGGGGACATTCACCTCCTCTACGATATCTCACGACGCTTAAGAGGGGCATAGATGAATGCAACGATGCCTGTGAAAGACGCGAATGATCAGTTATTTACCGACCCAACTGACCAGCTGACGGTCGCTCGCCAACGGACAAAATCTTTACTGTACGGCAAATCCTTCAAAAATGCCGTGAATACCAGGTCCCAACGCATCATCTGTTCGTTGATTTCAAGGCGGCATACGACAGTATAGACCGCGTAGAGTTATGGAAAATTATGGACGAGAACAGCTTCCCTGGGAAGCTTACCAGACTGATCAAAGCAACGGTGGATGGTGTTTAAAAACTGTGTGAAGATTTCGGGCGAACACTCCAGTTCGTTCGAATCGCGCCGGGGACATAGACAAGGTGATCGACTTTCGTGCCTGTTATTCAACATTGCGCTAGAAGGTGTCATGCGGAGAGCCGGGTGTAACAGCCGGGGTACGATTTTCAACAGATCCAGTCAATTTATTTGCTTCGCGGATGACATGGACATTGTCGGCCGAACATTTGCAAAGTTGGCAGAACTGTACACCCGCCTGAAACGTGAAGCAACAAAAGTTGGACTGGTGGTGAATGCGTCAAAGCCAAGTACATGCTTGTGGGCGGAACAGAGCGCGACAGGGCCCGCCTGGGAAGCAGTGTTACGATAGACGGGGATACCTTCGAGGTGGTCGAGGAATTCGTCTACCTCGGATCCTTGCTAACGGCTGATAACAATCCCAGACAACCAGAATGCATGCATAACAGAATTGGTTTTCTGTTATGCGATGCCTATGCGCACAAATTTCATCGCTTATCAGTCGCGAAAACGTTTTTTACGTACAAAAGTGGAGGCGATATATGTGTATTTCTTACCCGACATTATGCGGTGGTGTATACGATGTGCACGATTTTTAAGCGAGTTATTTTGTTATTCATTGCGATGTAGTTTGTGATAATAAACTCCTTTTGACAGATAATCCGATTTAACTTGAGTTTGTTTGTAGGAATATGCGATGTCAACAAATGAAGCTGGAATGAACTCGTAAAATAGCCTACTATGCGGGAAAATTTATAATTAACCTTTTGTCTGTGCTCTGGGGTCAATATGACCCCAGGCCACTTTGAGTGGCTGCCATTTTTTTAGTTTTCAACCGATTCTCCTAATTTTTGGTAGTTTGGCAAAACTCGCCGAGATCTGTCTCCTAGGTGCAAATTCGCTTGAAAAATCTTGAAAATATGCGCTACAGTGTCCTTTTTTCAAAAAACTTACGTTGTCTGTGCTCTGGGGTCAAATTGACCCCAAATTGAAATTGCTATCACTATTTTAATGTTTGGCCAATTTCGGATTTTTGGGGCTGTTTCGAAAGATAATTTAATCATCTTTCAGGTCGTTACCAAAGATTGACTATAGGTGGGCGGGTACATCGCGGGGAGGGATTTTCGTAAAAAAAAGGGTGCAAAAACAGTGATTTTTCATGCCTATTCTATCTGAAAATCCTACCCATTTTGAACTACATTTTTTCAAAAAGGTTATGCAGGAAGGCGTCTGCTTTGACATGAGGTATTGATTAGCTTAGCGCTTGGTCGCTAGGTGGCGGTATATTTGAATTCATTATTTTAGACTACTCAAGTAACTCCGATATATGGAATTTTCCTCATTGTAAATATTCTTATCGCACAATTTTGAAATTTATAAAGATGACGTCTGTAACAAAGTTCGTCTGGTGGGAATAGACTGTCATGTGAGGGAATAAATAATAAGGATATTTACAAATAGGCGGCGCTAGTGTACTTGCAATATTCTTGCATATATGAAATATTGCTTTAGCTTGAGATCCCTCATACCTACACCCAAGTTGTATTCGGCAACATTTTTCAGGATGTCTAGTACTACAAAGCGGTGCTCAATATAATGAGCACTTCTTCCCATTTTTTAATTTGTGCGATAAGAATATTTACACTGAGGAGAATTCTATATATCGGAACATCTTGAGTAGTCTAAAATAATGAATTCAAATATACCACTACCTGGCGGCCGAGTTCTAAACTTATCAACGCCTCATGCCAAAGCACATGCCTTCCTGCATAGCCTTTTTAAAAAGTTGCAGTTCAAAATGGGTAGGATTTTCGGATATAAGTAAAATAATCATGAAAAATCACTGTTTTTGTACCCTTGTTCACTAAAACCCCTCCCCGCGATGAACCCGCCCACATATAGTCAATCTTTGGTAACGATCTGAAAGATGATTAAATTATCTTTCGAAACAGCCCCAAAAATCAAAAATTGGCCTAACATTAAAAAAGTTATAGCAATTTCAATTTGGGGTCAATTTGACCCCAGAGCACAGACAACGTAAGTTTTTTTGAGCACAGACAGAAGGTTAAACTGATAAGCTTCGCACCATAATGCGAGTTCGATGAAATTTGTATCGGTAAACGATTTGAATCATGCTATCTTATGCGATGTGTGGTTGTCTGGGATGTCAGTCGTGAAATACGAAGGCGCATCATCTGTGGAAGTCGGGCATACTACGGGCTCCAGAAGAAACTGCGGTCAAAAAAGATTCGCCACCGCACCAAATGTGTCATGTACAAGACGCTTATAAGACCGGTTGTCCTCTACGGACATGAAACATGGACAATGCTCGAGGAGGACTTGCAAGCACTAGGAGTATTCGAGAGACGGGTGCTTAGGACCATCTTTGGCGGTGTGCAGGAAGACGATGTGTGGCGGCAAAGAATGAATTACGAGCTCGTCCAGCTCTACGGCGAACCCAGTATCCAGAAGGTAGCTAAAGCCGGAAGGGTACGATGGGCAGGGCATGTTGCAAGAATGCCGTACAGCAACCCTGCAAAGATGGTGTTCGCTTCCGATCCGGCAGGTACGAGACGACGTGGAGCGCAGCGAGCGAGATGGGCAGACCAGGTGCAGAACGACTTGGCGAGCGTGGGGCGTATCCGAGGATGGAGAGATGCGGCCTCGAACCGTGTATTGTGGCGTCAAATTGTTGATTCAGTGTTATCTGTTTAGATGTAGACTAAATAAATGAATAAATGAACTGACCAGCTGAAACGCTGGCTCGAGCACTTCGAACAACTTTTTCAAGTGCCAGCCAGGGCATCACCACCTCGGCATGATCTGCCTAGGATCCGACGTATAACACGCGTCAATACCGAAGCTCCATCACTGCTAGAGATTCAAACAGCCATTCAAAGCATGAAATCGAATAAAGCCCCAGGGGTCGATCGCATATCAGCCGAGATGCTCAAAGCTGACCCCATGACATCCGCTCAACTACTGCATCGTTTATTTCGTAATATCTGGGACACTGCAACTTTCCCGGTCGACTGGATACAGGGTATCTTAGTGAGGTTACCCAAAAAGGGTGACCTGACTGTATGCGATAACTGGCGAGGCATTATGTTGCTGTGTACCGTTCTCAAAGTTCTATGCAAAGTAATCCTAGCCCGGATTCAGGAGAAGATCGATGCTACTCTCCGGCGGCAGCAGGCAGGATTCCGTGCCGGATTGTCACGCTCCGTATCATTCTGGAGCAGGTCAACGAATTCTCGGTATTCATTGACTACGAAAAAGCTTTCGACCGTCTCAATCACGAGAATATGTGGGGCGCCCTGAGACGCAAGGGAGTTCCTGAGAAAATCATCGGCCTCATCGAAGCACAGTACGAGGCCTTTCCGTGTAGAGTGCTGCACAATGGGGTCCTGTCCGACCCTATCCGGGTCGGAGCTGGTGTGAGGCAAGGATGTATTCTATCTTCGTTGACCGTGAACCAAACCGCGGGCGGTTATGGCAGTCTATAACCATGGGACACCTAAACGACTTCGAATTGGCTGATGACGTTGCACTCCTCGCGCAACGGCGCTCTGATATGCAGAGTAAGCTCAACGACCTTGCCGAGCGCTCCTCCTCGGCAGGTTTAGTCATCAACGTCAACAAAACCAAATCGTTGGATGTAAACACGGTGACTCCTTCCAGTTTCACAGTAGCCGAGCAACCAGTGGAGAATGTTGAAAGCTTCCAATATCTTGGTAGCCAAATGGCGTCAGACGGCGGTACCAAGATCGATCTAGGCGCACGGATCAAGAAAGCAAGGGCTGCCTTTGCGAGTTTAAGAAATATCTGGAAAAACAGGCAGATAAGTGAACGCACCAAAATACGAATTTTCAACTCCAACGTGAAATCTGTGCTGTTATACGCTAGCGAAACATGGTGTGTATCAGTGGAGAACACTCAACGGCTGCAGGTGTTCAGTAACAGATGCCTGCGGTATATAATTCGGGCCTGGTGGCCTCCCAACTGGATCTCAAACAACGAGCTCCATCGTCGTTGTCATCAGAGGCTGATAGCAACAAAAATTCGGGATCGGAAGTGGGGTTGGGTCGGCCACATTCTATGAAGGGGCGGAAACGAAATCTGTAAACAAGCATTAGACTTGAACCCAGCGGGATATCGTAGCAGAGGCTCTTGACGGCGAAGCCTCAATAAAGAAATAAAAGAAGTCGACCGAAATCTAACCTGGCAACAGGTTAAAGCGATAGCTGGGCAACGCTCCGGATGGAGATCTTTCAAGTCAGCCCTTTCCACCACCGGAGGTGTACAGAATCCATAAGTAAGTAAAAAATGTCACATGTCATTTGAATGACATTTTGCCTCCCACGCATCTGGTTACATATTTACAGCAATTTTTTTTCAGACAAAGTTGGAGGCACATTTAAGCGCTATAAGTTCGCCATACTTCATGAAGTGATATCTTGCACTGGTTCGGGGTCTTACATAAGGGTGAAACGCAGTGCGTTCTGGCGTACAGGAACAAGGGCATTGCATTAATTCAAAGTGCGATAATGCACGATCTGAACGGAAGCAAGTCACATCTACTCGCACGCAGGGGTCGGCAATGATCCGATTTCGTCTGAGATCCCGATCGTGTATCCGGACGGGGCGGGGTAGCCACAAGTTTTCCGAGGATCGATCCTCGAACTTCCGGAACAGTATTCGCTTTGGCCAGGTATTGGTTTATAATGCCATTTCGCGGAACTCTGGATCGATTCCGATTTTGTAGGAGATAAAGATGGTTGTGAGGGGGTTGCCGGAAACCACCAGGTACTCTAGACGGAGTCGATGTCGAGATGCGTTTCGAGAGTTGCGCGATCTGTTGTCATCGAATAGCCAGTTGCTTTTTGATCTCATATAAATAATCTTCACAAATGGCTTGTTGAGCTTTGTAGGCGTCCTCGGTTAAGGTCTGAGGGAAGCTCTCTCGCGGTAGAGCGCTATTTTCGTACTAAAATGTCTATAACTCGGAATTGGGAACGAATTTCGCTTATCCCAACTGACAATCTCTTTGAAATTTATCAAGGAATGTTCCTACAAAATTTCATGGACCTACTGTTTCCCAAATTTGAATTAAGCTCTAAATACTGAACTATTGTAGAACTGAAATTTTCGCTTCTCAGTACCTCTCTCCGATGATTTGAGGCACAAAGTAACCGAATTTCGCAAAATCCAACTGACAAAAGTTTTGAATTTTTCCAACGATCATTTTGATGTAATAAAAAGTATATGTCACCGCAATAAATTTTGAAGGAAGCTTTTTACTTCAACCAAGTTTTTTAAATTCACTACAGAAGTTACCATTTCGGGAGAGCAGCCAACAGCATGTTTTCTTGCGGCGCACGGCAGGAAAGGAGCGATGAGAGCGGTAAAAAGACCGTCAACTTTGTATCTAGCGTGACACTAGAAAAAAGCGTATTCCTATTTGTGAACACGAGCATTGAGATTCTCACGTCCGAATGTGTGAGTGGCGATAAAAGGAAAACAAACACTCCTAGATGGTGCTACTCAGCAAAGTTTGGGTAAAAATGAATAATAGACTCCTTCGCAACCATTGTGATGACTCGATCAATTTTGAGGTTATGAGCAGAAGGAAAACAAACATGTATTTACACATGCCGAGTTGCACATCAGTGTGCGAGCGTTAAACATCACTCATCTCTATACCAAATATATAAATTGAAATCAAATATAGGTATGGGATCAGATAAACAATTGAAATAAATAAGACAATAAATTAATGATTTTGTGTGTGTTACTTCTACGTGAAGTTAAACGATTTACAATGATATGGAAATGCTAATATCATCTTCCAGACTTAGACGCACATGTTCATGATAGAATTAGAGGCGAAAGTATAGAATTGATAGTTCCGTTAGGATACGGCAGGCATAAAGAATGTTTTTATAAAAGTCGATTTGAAAGCGAGCGGAGGGCAATATATTTGCGATAGCACATATCGCGACCTTCCTTCTGCCAACCTCCCGTATGAAGGGGAGGAAGAATATCAGTTTGGAAGCTGATATATCTCCACTGGCAAAAGGAAGGTGGTTTGATTTGCTCATATGGACGCAATGAGAAAACAGAACTATGCAATAAAAATCCTATTCGACTAAATGCTGATGTCATATTAGAAATTTGGAGACAGCACTCGTCGATAGAAAATCCTTCCGCACGCGATGGCATTCCCCGAGAATCCCTTCGGAAGTTCCCCAGAATTCTTTTGGAAGTTCCCCCCGGGAATTCCTCTGGAAGTTCCCCCGGGAATTCCTCTGGAATTTCCCCCCGAGAATGCCACCGGAAGTTCCCCCGGGAATTCCACCGGAAGTTCCCCCGGGAATCCCTCCGCAAGTTCCCCCGTGAATCCCTCCCTAAGTTCCCCCGGGAATCCCTCCGGAAGTTCCCCCGGGAATCCCTCCGGAAGTTCCCCCGGGAATTCCTCCGGATTTTCCCCTCGGGAATTCCTCCGGAAGTTCCCCCGGGAATCCCTCCGGAAGTTCCCCTGGGAATCCCTCCGGAAGTTCCCCCGGGAATTCCTCCGGAAGTTGCCACGGGAATTCCTCCGGAAGTTGCCCCGGGAATTCCTTCAAAAGTTTCTCTGAAAACTTCCAGAGGAATTCCCGGAGGAACTTCCAGAGGAATTTCCGGAGGAACTTTAAGAGGAATTTCCGAAGGAACTTTAAGAGGAATTTCCGGAGAAACTTCCGAAAAAATTCTTCGGGAACTTCCGAAGGAATTCCTGGAGGAACTTCTGAAGGATATTCTGGAGGAACTTGCGAAGGAATTCCTGGAGGAATTTCCGAAGGAATACCTGGAGGAACTTCCGAAGGAATTCTTGGAGGAACTTCCGAAGGAATTCCTGGAGGAACTTTCAAAGGAATTCCTGGAGGAACTTCCGAAGGAATTCCTGGAGGAACTTCCGAAGGAATTGCTGGAGGAACTTCCGAAGGAATTGCTGGAGTTACTTCCGAAGAAATTTCTGGAGGAATTTCCGAAGGAATTTCTAGAGGAACTTCCGAAGGAATTCTTGGAGGAACTTCCGAAGGAATTCCTGGAGGAACTTCCTAAGGAATTCCTTGAAGAATTTCTGAAGGAATTCCTGGAGGAACTTCTGAAGGAATTCCTGGAGGAAGTTCCGAATGAATTCCTGGAGGAACTTCAGAAGGAATTCCTAGAGGAACTTTCGAAGACAATTCCTGAAGGAACTTCCGGAGGAATTGCTTGAGGAACTTCCGAACGAATCTCCGGAGGAACTTCCGAACGAATCCCTGGAGGAACTTTCGAAGGAATTCTTGGAGGAATTTCCGAAGGAATACTTGGAGGAACTTCCGAAGGAATTCCTGGAGGAACTTTCAAAGGAATTCCTAGAGGAACTTTCGAAGACAATTCCTGAAGGAACTTCCGGAGGAATTGCTTGAGGACCTTCCGAACGAATCTCCGGAGGAACTTCCGAACGAATCCCTGGAGGAACTTCCGAAGGAATTTCTGGAGGAACTTACTTTATTTTTCTTCTTAGTCTTACTTGTCTTATTTGACTTATTTGTCTTATTTGTCTTACTTACACCACCACCACTGTTATCACCCAAATACTTTTCAAAGCTTGTGTGGAAACCTTTTACAGAAATCCTCTCACGATATTTTCTAATGTTGTTCTAGAAACGGCTCATGTTTTCATTCTCCAAAACCAGCTGGAGTTTGTTTATTTTGATTTCCTCATAGACGAATCCAAGTAAAATAAGAAGAAGACACACGACGGTGTTAACTTTGACAGATCCTACAGCACAGCATAGGAAGATCATTTTAAAATGCTTATAATAAATTCTAGACAAATTTTAATTAAAATCTGATTAATGTAGGGTACGGAAAAAGTTCTGAATTACATATTCGGAAGCTTATCTCAATTTTTTGAATATTTTCCAAAAATGTATTTATCATACAGTTCGGAACTTTTTCCGTATCATACTTCAATCAGATTTTAATTACATTTTGTCTAGAATTTATTATAAGCATTTTAAAATGATCTTCCTATGCTGTGCTGTAGGATCTGTCAAAGATAACACCGTCGTGTGTCTTCTTCTTATTTTTACTTGGATTCGTCTATTGCGTGATTGGTCGGCACTGCTGCTGTTCTCTCGCCGAACCACTGCATGAGTGATATATTTCTTCCCCATTGTTGCCAATTCCTTTTGTTCTCTGTTTACGGCAAATTCTCAAGCAATTGTAAACTGCATAATGATGAAATAATTTTGGCGACACTGACAGCGTCATTCTGGCACGCTGAATTCAAGACAAAATTTTCAAAACGACTTATCTGCTTTTGTAAACAAAGATTCAAACGACGATTTGACGAATCTGATAGCTCTCCCACGCAAACCAACACCATCAACAAGTAGCGGAAACCTTGACCTACTAATTGGTGGTGTTGGTTTGCGTGGGAGAGCTATCAGATTCGTCAAATCGTCGTTTGAATCTTTGTTTACAAAAGCAGATAAGTCGTTTTGAAAATTTTGTCTTGAATTGGGCAATTTTCTCTCTCGCAGACCCCACACGAGGCATATATTGACAATACTTTTTTCGTCAAACTTTTCATCAAACTTTTCTTCAATATTTTCACTGATTAGCCGGCATGGCCGTAGCTGAAGAAAAACTCATTTTTTCTTGAACTAATACGAATCAAATAGCGGTATAACGCACAAAACACGCACACACTCAACCGTCATCGACTCCTGTGGGCAAACTGCGGGGGGAGATGAGGGGAAATATTGAAAGGAATATCAAACTTTTCTGATTTCCCTCAATATTTACTTCAATATTTTGGGTTCGCCCTCACACCATCAATCTTTTTCTTCAATAATCAAGAGTTTGTCAAACTTTTTCCGTCGTGTGGGGTCTGCTTCAGAGTGCTACCACGTGCTTTTTTAACGGAAAACCCTTCCCTCAGACTTTAAGCCGTACACTTAAGGTAAAACACCTTTTTGCAAAAAGCCGACATATTTTCTGTGGGGTTTGAGTAAGTCACCATCAGCGTGCGATTATACATTAACACCTCAGCGTATCGATCAGTGCGCAGCAAGCCATGACTCGGCCTCTTCTGGTTAGACCTCGGTGGCGTGCACACGCACCCACAGAGAGCTGCTGTCATAACAATTCGCTCCGGCCATTTGGGGCCACACATTTTGGCGATCCTGCCAGGTTATTTGTTGGATCCCAGCTGATATGGAAACGAATGACAGCTGATAGCTATCAATGATTGTATCCAGTCATCAATGATGGGAAATGATCAATGAGAATAAATTACTCAGGTGTGAATGAATACGACGCAAGCGTTTTAGTGGATGTTGGAAAATGTAGTCAAAAATAGTATAGTAACATAATTGCATCGCTTCTTATGGGAGCATGTTCGAAGAATGTTGTTGCAATGATTTCCTCACTTTTGTCGTATCTATTCTCATTGATGTATTCGAAAATGCACAAACAGACATTACACATAGAAGTTTTCTATATGTGTAAAACAAAAGTTCAATATGTTATGCAGTCATTTTTTCCTGTTGTGCATACTAATCAGTTTCATACATTTTAGGCATTGTGGTTTCATGCTCACGCTCGGGGACCGTATCGTCATGCTGGACGTATCCACTATCGCATGGAATATTTGGCAAGAACCTCTGGGGAACGCGTAATAAAACGGCGCCGTGTAGAAGAAACATATACTGATCCACTTGCAATCGAAGGCTCGAGTGAGTCTCATTCCAAAATTGAACTTCCTTCTAACATCGACGAATTAGTAAGTATAAAGATACAAATAAAACTATGACGTATTTGTAATATTGGTTATTTTTGTTCACAGATACTTGAGTTGCAATACATCGTACCCAATCCAACCAGTAAGAGCCGCGTAATTGAGTTGTGGAAGACAACCTTTTCTAAGCGACAGGAATTTCGGGAGTCCGGTGATTTCCTACATTATTTACAGCATTTCCCCGTTACCGCAGCTTACAATCACTCTAAATAATCATCACGTCATATTCACGTGAAAAATCACGTAACTGAACTGTCTTGAACAAACGACGATTGTTACGTGACGTTAGTAATGCTCACCTGAAATTCACGTAACTTTTATTAAAAATCTTGGTGAATATGTTTGTATGTACTCGTAAACAACTTAAGTGAGATTGTGTTAGTGTGATTGCAGCTTCGGCATTTACGGAAAACCAGCATTGTAAACAATCTTCACGTCAGATTTACCTGAAAACAAACGTGTTTATCATCCACCATACTTTTCACGTGGAAGTGACTTGACAATCACGTAAGAATGAATGATACATAACCTAAACATAGTTAGGCTTCGCAGAGGTAAGGGATATTTTAGGTGCAACTAGGCGAGAATTTTCCGAACCTGCAGTTCCCTCCTTGGAAAAAATATCAACGGAAACGTCTCATGAAATTTAGAAGATTCGTAGAAAAGTGATTTGGAAGAAGTTTAAGCTACATGAAGTCTAGAACTACAGTTTTTCGGTAGCGTTAGCATAAAATTTTTATTTCAGATTTTAACGTCCAAGGATGGACTACTTTTTGATTGGTTCAACATCGGAAATAGCAGCAATTTTTGAGAAAGAATCTAGTTTCAAAATTTCTGTCCAAATCTGATAAATTTCATTCGACATTCGTTGATTTGTTCTCCAACAGTGTTTTAGCGATAACTCCGAAGCGCAATTGCCGAATGACAGCATTCCTTGTCTAATATTAAGACATCATTTTACATCAAATGCATTTCAACGCATCAGCAACGCGAAGAGGTTTCCTATTTACGGCTGCTGGCAGTTACTAACTTATTTTGCATTCATTTAAAACAAAACAATTTTGTAATATATTTCAAAGCATACCTGATATCATGTAGCTTTCATTAAAAGTTCACGTAACCGGTACGTAGAATTCACGTAAGGTTCACCTGATCAAACACGTAACTACTTTCAAACTTCACGTCATTAGTACTGGAAAATCCAGTCAGATTCACTTGATAAATCACGTAACTCACCTAAGCTAAGTTTTGTTCAGGTTACATGCCATTCAGGTCACTCTTACGTGAAAAGTGTGGTGGATGAGAACCACATTTGTTTTCAGGTAAACATGACGTGAAGATTTTTCAGAGTGATGGAGAATTCTCGCTTAATTTTTCAAAAGGACCTAAGTAACTTTTTTTTCATAAATTAATTTGAATACTGCAATCAATAGCTTTCATGTTGTTCTGTTGATTGCGCTATTCAAATTAATTCATGAAAAAATGTTACTTAGGTCCTTTTGAAAAGTTAAGCGAGAATTGGTAAGTGTGTCCATGCTATATAATGTCAACAATGTACTTATGCAAACTATTTTCAGAACACATCCGATTTTTGCGTCTTGAACCCAACGGCGTCATCCTTCGTCAATGGGTGGAACAAGCTTGAAGGCAGCATTTTGTCTGCTCATCCGGCATTATTCAGAGAGATAACTAATGGTAAATTCTAAAAGTTTATATGGCCTCAAAAAGATTTTAACTCGGATTTTATTTTAAAATGTTTTTTATTAGATTTTGCACGTGCTCTTGCCATTATCAGGCACAAAAATCCGTCGCGCGGCTCAAAACGATTGAGAAACAATGAGCCTGTGTTGGACAACCCGTTAACCGGTGTGGTGAAATGGATACAGGTGAGAATGACCAACGAGAAAATTGACTGTATGCTGACCAATTCTAATTAAGGTGATTATACAATCAGGCCATGTGGTGAATTTCAAATTCACCACACGGGTTTCTACTCCTATTATCAAAAGTTCAAATCTAGCGTAATAATTGTCGTACAATGCTGAAATTAAAGTCGTTTGTTCAGCATGAGTAAGCAAACAATCTACGGATGTTTCATCCCCATGGGCGTTATGGTTCTCTCAATTCGTGCTCTTGAAAAATCACTAGAAAAAGCACGTGGTTTCCAAGATGGCCGATTTGTGGCTTTGTTGTATAACCACCTTAATTCTAGCCTGACGAAGACTTCCCACGTGCTGCTGAAGTACTACCGATTTTAGTAGTTCGAGGACTATTTCCTGATGTCTCAGAAGGGTGTGCTATATGCTGGGAATCAGAGGTCATTCCCGTAGGAGAGGACTTCAAAACAGCATTCGGAATCATGTTTCAGTGCTTCTCCGTTTTCAATCTGCAACAGAATCCGTCAGATAATAACTTTTTTCTTTTCATTGGTGGGATCTGTAACACCAACACACTAACCACAACTGGTGTGTAAATTCGGCAGCCTAATCCTTCGATACAGTTCACAAATTTTTCGGTAACACTAAAATTTACCGAAATCGTTACCGATCGTTCAGCTGTTGAGAATTCGGTAAATGAATTACCGGAGTCGGTATTTATTTCTAAGTGTGTACCCAATCTCAACTTTCGAAAACATCTTAGCTTCGCCATGTTCAAAATGATATAAAGCATCTACTAAGTACAGCGAGGAATGGTTATTTTCAGATAAATAATCTAAGTGGAGAACTAATCCCTGTATCGATATTCACGGAAATAAAGAAAAAAAAATCTAATCTATAACTTGAGCGAGTTGTGAATTATTTCATTGCCTACAAGTAAGAATATTACACATCTGCAATTAATGCATTGTCACCGGAAGGCAGTTGAATTCAAATCAGCTCAAAACGATCAACCGTCCCATACATTATAAAGTTCGTCGATTGTTGTTAGTTCGTCACGTGCAATAAGTTTGTTCTCAAGTAATGAGAACGAGTGTAGCAAGCGATTCACAATATACATGCCATTAACCGGCCTATCGAGGTCGACCAGTTTTTAAACGTTTTCCCTTCACATTCACAGATCACACGCACATTGCGGCATCCAATTCACTAGACTAGACCAAAACAAAACACAACCCGATATCTACGAACACATATCGCCCATACAACAGCCATGATGCAATAATATTATCTTGCTTACCGGTATTTTAGTTTAATGTTTCAATTCAATCACACGATTGTTTTTGTGCAAAGCGTTCCTATACAGATGGTTCATATTTCACCGGCACTGGTTATCCCCCTATCAGTATCATGGGTCGATTCTCCATTTGCGACAGGTTCAGCATACCTGCGGATGAGCAAAACACAAATTTCACCACACTTGGATATCACTTCGCGAGCCCCTCCCCCAAAACACTCCGCAAAATCACCAACCCACACTAACCTGCATGCTGTTTCTTTTTTCGCTTCACCGCCGCCGAAATCAGGCAACGCAAGTCATCCTCGGAGCATCCTGCCCGCAGAGCATCCCTCAGCGAGACTTCCGTGTTGCCGAAAAGGCACACCTTCAGGTTGCCGTCGGCCGTTATTCGCAGTCGGTTGCAGCCGCCGCAAAAGTGCTCCGTCATGGAACTGATAAAGCCAATCTGGCCACGGAAGCCCGGAACGCGGTACGCTTTCGAGGTATCATTCGGTCCATTTTCCAACGCCTCAACGGCCGGGTAGCGTTCCCGAATAAGGGCCAGGGCATCCCGGAACGGAACCATCTGGCTGGTGTCCCACCGATTTCCGGTGAATGGCATGTACTCAATGAAACGCACGTCTACGTGACGGTCGGCAGTCATCGCAACAAAGTCACAAATTTCGTCGTCGTTGAATCCTGCATGCACGTGGCATGGATACACAAACACAAACGATTTACAGGAGCTACCAATATTGAGCGTTCGGGATATTTTTAATTTTAATTGATTCATGCGTCCCAGGTTTCCTTCTCTTGCAGTAGAAGCAAAACATATCGGTATCAAATGTTAAAACGACTTATCTGATTTAGTAATCGGATGGTGAAAGAAGAAGAAAGCTGAATATTTCATTCATGAAGCTGCGAATATTTTTAGCTCTGTCATACAGAGAGCGAGATTGACTTTGCTTTCCGCAGTACGTTTAATTTTGGGAGTAACTGTCGATACGCACCAGCGGGGTAGGTGTACGCATGTCGATAACAAAAACAACGCAAGAGTGGAGGTCATGAAATGTTTGTCCTCTTGGATGTGTTGTTGAGGATGGTTCGCAAGAGGGGAACGGATTTGAGATAATGAAGAGGAAGGAAGGGAAATGTCCTTGAAATTTTAAAATATTCCGAATAAGATTCTTCATTTTTTCTTCCTGTTAATTTCTTTCTAAATGGTAAATTGAATAAAAAATAAAAATACATTCGTGGAAAAAACCCACGAAACTTAATCAAAATTACATAAGAGTCGTTTTTTTTCCTAGTGAATTTTGCGATCACATTGGTGGTAATTCATGTTTGAACACATTCAACCAATCAGAAGCAAGCAACTGGAACTAATATAGCACGACCGACGAGCACCTTTTAACCCCGTCCCCCTGACCCTCCAATGAGCACTCTTTCGATAAGGCGAGGTCAAAGCTCCGAATCAATTTACATACCTTTCATTAGAACGCAATTCACTTTCGGTTTGTAGCCCAGCTGGATGGCGAGATCGATTCCGGCCACGACGCGCTCCCAACCTTTCCGCCGGGAGATCTGTTCGTACCGGGCCGCCTTCAGAGTGTCCAAACTGATGTTTAGGGTATCGAGGCCGGCCCGCTGGAGGCCCACTAGCTGCCGGGTCAACATGAGTCCGTTCGTCGTAATGCCAACACTTTCGAGCGCAGGAATGCGCTTCAGTCGTTCGATGATTTCGGTGAGGTCTTTTCGCACCGTGGGCTCGCCGCCGGTTAGTCGGATTTTTCGCACACCTTCCTGAACGAATAAAGTTGCCAGCCGGAGCACCTCGTCTGTCGAGAGCAGATTGTCTTTGGGCGTGAGCTGTACCCCTTCTGCGGGCATACAATATTTGCAGCGTAGATTGCACCTTTCCGTGAGCGATATTCGCAGATAACTGTGAAATCGGCCGAACTTGTCCGTCAGGGGCGAGCCAGAAGCGATGTGGGTTTCTTCCTGTTGGTTACCACTACTGCTGCTGCTGTTGCCGTTTGCCGCGGTCGCACTGTTAGTACTGCTGGTGCGGCGGTTTGACGAGATCTGAAAATGGAGAAAACAACACATCGCCGTTCATGCAGTTGCTGTATTAGGAAAAGGCATATAGGCGAAGGCATGTTGGTATCAGTTTGAGTAAGTCGCTCCATCCGCGCGAATGGAGATGGAGAATGGAGTTCTTCTTTTACGTGCGGTTTACCGCTACAGCGCTGGTCGAAAGCATTGATATATTCTTTTCAAGTTTTATGTATCATAATTTGAATTGAAAATGATTTATAATGAAAATGAATACGTATCTGTGAGCTAACAATCAATTAGCAGAACTAAATTGAATATGAAGTACTACGTACTATCGTGGACTCCCGGTAATATAACCGTTTTTAATTTGAACACTTTTTAATTTCAAAATTCATACGAAATCAAGAAAAAGTCTGTTTAAAACTCATCTAGTTTTAAAATAATACATTCGAAAGAGCAATTTCAAAAGATTAAATTCTATATCACGAAATATTTAATTCGAAATCAATTCTTTTATAATAACTCTCGGAGATTTCACTCGGAATTATCGAAAAAATCCATTGAAAATTTCGACGAAATCCATTGGGATTCTTGGCGGATTCCATTCGGTAGATTCCATTCGAAATCTCTACAATTTCCATTTGGAATCTCGGTAGATTCCATTCGGAATCTTGGCAGATTCCATTCGGGATCTCAGCAGATTCTTTTCGAAATTTCGGTAGATTCCATTCGAAATATTGGCAGATTACATTCGAAATATTGGCAGATTACAATCAAAATTTCGGTAGATTCGAAATATCGGCAGATTCCATTCGAAATCTCGGCAGATTCCATTCGAAATCTCGGCATATTACATTCGAAATTTCGGTAGATTCCATTCGAAATATTGACAGATTACATTCAAAATTTCGGTAGATTCGGAATCTCGGCAGATTCCATTCGAAATCTCGGCCGTTTACGGAATCTTCGGCATTCGGAATCTTGGGAGATTCCATTCGGAATCTGGGCTGATTCCATTCGAAATCTGAGCAGATTCCATTCGGAATCTGGGCAGATTCCATTCGGAATCTTGGCAGATTCCATTCGGAATCTTGGCAGATTCCATTCGAAATTTCGGTAGATTTCATTCGAAATATTGGCAGATTACATTCAAAATTTCGGTAGATTCGGAATCTCGGCAGATTCCATTCGAAATCTCGGCAGATTCCATTCGAAATCTCGGCAGATTGCGGAATCTTCGGCATTCGGAATCTTGGCAGATTCCATTCGGAATCTTGGCAGATTCCATTCGGAATCTTGGCAGATTCCATTCGGAATCTTGGCAGATTCCATTCGGAATCTTGGCAGATTCCATTCGGAATCTTGGCAGATTCCATTCGGAATCTTGGCAGATTCCATTCGGAATCTTGGCAGATTCCATTCGGAATCTTGGCAGATTCCATTCGGAATCTTGGCAGATTCCATTCGGAATCTTGGCAGATTCCATTCGGAATCTCGGCAGATTCCATTCGGAATCTCGGCAGATTCCATTCGGAATCTCGGCAGATTCCATTCGGAATCTCGGCAGATTTCATTCGGAATCTCGGCAAATTCCATTCAGAATCTCGGCAGATTCCATTCGGAATCTCGGCAGATTTCATTCGGAATCTCGGCAGATTCCATTCGGAATCTCGGCAGATTCCATTCGGAATCTCGGCAGATTCCATTCTGAATCTCGGCCAATTCCATTCGAAATCTCTACAATTTCCATTTGAAATCTCGGCAGATTCCATTCGGAATCTCGGCAGATTCCATTCGGAATCTCGGCAGATTCCATTGGGAATCTCGGCAGATTCCATTGGGAATCTCGGCAGATTCCTCTCGGAATCTCGGCAGATTCCTTTCGGAATCTCGGCAGATTCCATTCGGAATCTCGGCAGCTTCCATTCGGAATCTCGGCAGATTCCATTCGGAAGTTCTGCAGATTCCATTCATAGTCTCGGCAGATTTCATTCGGAATCGCGGCATATTCCATTCGGATTCTTGGCAGATTCCATTGGGAATCTTGGCAGATTCCATTCGGAATCTTGGCAGATTTCATTCGGAATCTTAGCAGATTCCATTCGGAATCTCGGCAGATTCCATTCGGAATCTCTACAGATTCCATTCGGAATCTCGACAGATTCCATTTGGAATCTCGGCAGATTCCATTCGGAATATCGGCAGATTCCATTCGGAATATCTGCAGATTCCATTCGGAATCTCGACAGATTCCATTCGGAATCTCGACAGATTCCATTCGGAATCTCGACAGATTCCATTCGGAATATCGGCAGATTCCATTCGGAATCTCGGCAGATTCCATTCGGAATCTCGGCAGATTCCATTCGGAATCTCGGCAGATTCCATTCGGAATCTCGGCAGATTCCATTCGGAATCTCGGCAGATTCCATTCGGAATCTCGGCAGATTCCATTCGGAATCTCGGCAGATTCTATTCGGAATCTCGGCAGATTCCATTCGAAATCTCGGCAGATTCCATTCGGAATCTTGGAAGATTCCATTCGGAATATCTGCAGATTCCATTTGGAATCTCGACAGATTCTATTCGGATTCTCGGCAGATTCCATTCGGAATTTCGGCAGATTGCATTCGGAATATCGGCAGATTCCATTCGGTATCTTGGCAGATTTCGTTCGGAATCTCGGCAGATTCCATTCGGAATCTCGGCAGATTCCATTCGGAATATCGGCAGATTCCATCGGAATCTCGGAAGATTCCATTCATAGTCTCGGCAGATTTCATTCGGATTCTCGGCAGATTCCATTCGGAATTTCGGCAGATTGCATTCGGAATATCGGTAGATTCCATTCGGAATCTCGGCAGATTCCATTCGGAATCTCGGCAGATTCCATTCGGAATCTCGTCAGATTCCATTCGGAATCTCGGCAGATTCCATTCGGAATCTTGGCAGATTTCGTTCGGAATCTCGGCAGATTCCATTCGGAATCTCGGCAGATTCCATTCGGAATCTCGGCAGATTCCATTCGGAATCTCGGCAGATTCCATTCGGAATCTCGGCAGATTCCATTCGGAATCTCGGCAGATTCCATTCGGAATCTCGGCAGATTCCATTCGAAATCTCGGCAGATTCCATTCGGAATCTTGGCAGATTCCATTCGGAATCTTGGCAGATTCCATTCGGAATCTTGGCAGATTCCATTCGGAATCTTGGCAGATTCCATTCGGAATCTTGGCAGATTCCATTCGGAATCTTGGCAGATTCCATTCGGAATCTTGGCAGATTCCATTCGGAATCTTGGCAGATTCCATTCGGAATCTTGGCAGATTCCATTCGAAATCTTGGCAGATTCCACTCGGAAGCTTGGCAGATTCCACTCGGAATCTCGGCAGATTCCATACGGAATCTCGGCAGATTCCATACGGAATCTCGGCAGATTCCATACGGAATCTCGGCAGATTCCATTCGGAATCTTGGCAGATTCCATTCGGAATCTCTGCAGATTCCATTCATAGTCTCGGCAGATTTCATTCGGAATCGCGGCATATTCCATTCGGATTCTTGGCAGATTCCATTGGGAATCTTGGCACATTCCATTCGGAATCTTGGCAGATTCCATTCGGAATCTTGGCAGACTCCATTCGGAATCTCGACAGATTCCATTCGGAATCTTGGCAGATTCCATTCGGAATCTTGGCAGATTCCATTCGGAATCTCGGCAGATTCCATTCGGAATCTTGGCAGATTCCATTCGGAATCTCGGCAGATTCCATTCGGAATCTCGGCAGATTCCATTCTAAATCTGGGCAGATTCCATTCGGAATCTTGGCAGATTCCATTCTAAATCTGGGCAGATTCCATTCGGAATCTTGGCAGATTCCATTCGGAATCTTGGCAGATTCCATTTGAAATCTTGGCAGATTCCATTCGAAATTTCGACAGATTCCACTCGGAAGCTTGGCAGATTCCACTCGGAATCTCGGCAGATTCCATACGGAATCTCGGCAGTCTCGGCAGATTCCATTCGGAATCTCGGCAGATTCCATTCGGAATCTTGGCAGATTCCATTCGGAATCTCGGCAGATTCCATTCGGAATCTCGGCAGATTCCATTCTGAATCTCGGCAGATTCCATTCGGAATCTCGACAGATTCCATTCGGAATCTCGGCGGATTCCATTGGGAATCTCGGCAGATTTCATTGGGAATCTCGGCAGCTTCCATTTGGAATATCGGCAGATTCCATTCGGAATCTCGGCAGATTCCATTCGGAATCTCGGCAGATTCCATTCGGAATCTCGGCAGATTCCATTCGGAATCTCGGCAGATTCCATTCGGAATCTCGGCAGATTCCATTCGGAATCTCGGCAGATTCCATTCGGAATCTCGGCAGATTCCATTCGGAATCTCGGCAGATTCCATTCGGAATCTCGGCAGATTCCATTCGGAATATCGGCAGATTCCATTCGGAATCTCGGCAGATTCCATTCATAGTCTCGGCAGATTTCATTCGGAATCTCGGCAGATTCCATTCGGAATCTCGGCAGATTCCATTCGGAATCTCGGCAGATTCCATTCGGAATTTCGGCAGATTCCATTCGGAATCTCGGCAGATTCCATTCGGAATATTTGCAGATTCCATTTAGAATCTCGACAGATTCCATTCGGAATCTCGGCAGATTCCATTCGGAATCTAGGCAGATTCCATTCGGAATCTCGGCAGATTTCATTCGGAATCTCGGCAGATTCCATTCGGAATCTCGGCAGATTCCATTCGGAATCTCGGCAGATTCCATTCGGAATCTCGGCAGATTCCATTCGGAATCTCGGCAGATTCTATTCGGAATCTCGGCAGATTCCATTCGGAATCTCGGCAGATTCCATTCGGAATATATACAGATTCCATTGGGAATCTCGACAGATTCTATTCGGATTCTCGGCAGATTCCATTCGGAATTTCGGCAGATTGCATTCGGAATATCGGCAGATTCCATTCGGAATCTCGGCAGATTCCATTCGGAATCTCGTCAGATTCGATTCGGAATCTCGTCAGATTCCATTCGGAATCTCGTCAGATTCCATTCGGAATCTCGTCAGATTCCATTCGGAATCTCGGCAGATTCCATTCGGAATCTTGGCAGATTTCGTTCGGAATCTCGGCAGATTCCATTCGGAATCTCGGCAGATTCCATTCGGAATATCGGCAGATTCCATTCGGAATCTCGGCAGATTCCATTCATAGTCTCGGCAGATTTCATTCGGAATCTCGGCATATTCCATTCGGAATTTCGGCAGATTGCATTCGGAATATCGGCAGATTCCATTCGGAATCTCGGCAGATTCCATTCGGAATCTCGGCAGATTCCATTCGGAATCTCGGCAGATTCCATTCGGAATCTCGGCAGATTCCATTCGGAATCTTGGCAGATTTCATTATGAATCTCGGCAGATTCCATTCGGAATCTCGGCAGATTCCATTCGGAATCTCGGCAGATTCCATTCGGAATCTCGGCAGATTCCATTCGGAATCTCGGCAGATTCCATTCGGAATCTCGGCAGATTCCATTCGGAATCTCGGCAGATTCCATTCGGAATCTCGGCAGATTCCATTCGAAATCTCGGCAGATTCCATTCGGAATCTTGGCAGATTCCATTCGGAATCTTGGCAGATTCCATTCGAAATCTTGGCAGATTCCATTCGAAATTTCGACAGATTCCACTCGGAAGCTTGGCAGATTCCACTCGGAATCTCGGCAGATTCCATTCGGAATCTCGGCAGATTTCATTCGGAATCTCGGCAGATTCCATTCGGAATCTTGGCAGATTCCATTCGGAATCTCTGCAGATTCCATTCATAGTCTCGGCAGATTTCATTCGGAATCGCGGCATATTCCATTCGGATTCTTGGCAGATTCCATTGGGAATCTTGGCACATTCCATTCGAAATCTCGGCAGATTCCATTCGGAATCTTGGAAGATTCCATTCGGAATATCTGCAGATTCCATTTGGAATCTCGACAGATTCTATTCGGATTCTCGGCAGATTCCATTTGGAATTTCGGCAGATTGCATTCGGAATATCGGCAGATTCCATTCGGAATCTCGGCAGATTCCATTCGGAATCTCGTCAGATTCCATTCGGAATCTCGGCAGATTCCATTCGGAATCTTGGCAGATTTCGTTCGGAATCTCGGCAGATTCCATTCGGAATCTCGGCAGATTCCATTCGGAATATCGGCAGATTCCATTCGGAATCTCGGCAGATTCCATTCATAGTCTCGGCAGATTTCATTCGGATTCTCGGCAGATTCCATTCGGAATTTCGGCAGATTGCATTCGGAATATCGGTAGATTCCATTCGGAATCTCGGCAGATTCCATTCGGAATCTCGGCAGATTCCATTCGGAATCTCGTCAGATTCCATTCGGAATCTCGGCAGATTCCATTCGGAATCTTGGCAGATTTCGTTCGGAATCTCGGCAGATTCCATTCGGAATCTCGGCAGATTCCATTCGGAATCTCGGCAGATTCCATTCGGAATCTCGGCAGATTCCATTCGGAATCTCGGCAGATTCCATTCGAAATCTGGGCAGATTCCATTCGGAATCTTGGCAGATTCCATTCGGAATCTTGGCAGATTCCATTCGGAATCTTGGCAGATTCCATTCGGAATCTTGGCAGATTCCATTCGGAATCTTGGCAGATTCCATTCGGAATCTTGGCAGATTCCATTCGGAATCTTGGCAGATTCCATTCGGAATCTTGGCAGATTCCATTCGAAATCTTGACAGATTCCATTCGAAATTTCGACAGATTCCACTCGGAAGCTTGGCAGATTCCATTCGGAATCTCTGCAGATTCCATTCGGAATCTCGGCAGATTCCATTCGGAATCTCTGCAGATTCCATTCGGAATCTTGGCAGATTCCATTCGGAATCTTGGCAGATTCCATTCATAGTCTCGGCAGATTCCATTCGGAATTGCGGCATATTCCATTCGGATTCTTGGCAGATTCCATTGGAAATCTCGGCAGATTCCTTTCGGAATCTTGGCAGATTCCTTTCGGAATCTTGGCAGATTCCTTTCGGAATCTTGGCAGATTTCATTCGGAATCTTAGTAGATTCCATTCGGAATATCGGCAGATTCCATTCGGAATCTCTGCAGATTCCATTCGGAATCTTGGCAGATTCCATTCGGAATCTTGGCAGATTCCATTCGGAATCTTGGCAGATTCCATTCGAAATCTTGGCAGATTCCATTAGAAATTTCGACAGATTCCACTCGGAAGCTTGGCAGATTCCACTCGGAATCTCGGCAGATTCCATACGGAATCTCGGCAGATTCCATACGGAATCTCGGCAGATTCCATTCGGAATCTTGGCAGATTTCATTCGGAATCGCGGCAGATTCTATTCATAGTCTCGGCAGATTCCATTCGGAATCTCGGCAGATTCCATTCGGAATCTCGGCAGATTCCATTCGGAATCTCGGCAGATTCCATTCTGAATCTCGGCAGATTCCATTCGGAATCTCGACAGATTCCATTCTGAATCTCGGCGTCTTCCATTGGGAATCTCGGCAGATTTCATTGGGAATCTCGGCAGCTTCCATTTGGAATATCGGCAGATTCCATTCGGAATCTTGGCAGATTTCATTCGGAATCTCTGCAGATTCCATTCATAGTCTCGGCAGATTTCATTCGGAATCGCGGCATATTCCATTCGGATTCTTGGCAGATTCCATTGGGAATTTTGGCACATTCCATTCGGAATCTTGGCAGATTCCATTCGGAATCTTGGCAGATTCCATTCGGAATCTTGGCAGATTCCATTCGGAATCTTGGCAGATTCCATTCGGAATCTTGGCCGATTCCATTCGGAATCTTGGCAGATTCCATTCGGAATCTCGACAGATTCCATTCGAAATCTCGGCAGATTCCATTCGGAATCTTGGTAGATTCCATTCGATATATCGGCAGATTACATTCAAAATTTCGGAAGATTCGGAATCTGGGCAGATTCCATTCTGAATCTTGGCAGATTCCATTCGGAATCTTGGCAGATTCCATTCGGAATCTTGGCAGATTCCATTCGGAATCTTGGCAGATTCCATTCGGGATCTTGGCAGATTCCATTCGGAATCTTGGCAGATTCCATTTGAAATCTTGGCAGATTCCATTCGAAATTTCGATAGATTCCACTCGGAACCTTGGCAGATTCCACTCGGAATCTCGGCAGATTCCATACGGAATCTCGGCAGATTCCATACGGAATCTCGGCAGATTCCATACGGAATCTCGGCAGATTCCATTCGGAATCTTGGCAGATTTCATTCGGAATCGCGGCAGATTCTATGCATAGTCTCGGCAGATTTCATTCGGAATCGCGGCATATTCCATTCGGATTCTTGGCAGATTCCATTCGGAATCTCGGCAGATTCCATTCGGAATCTCTACAGATTCCATTCGGAATCTCGACAGATTCCATTTGGAATCTCGGCAGATTCCATTCTGAATCTCGACAGATTCCATTCGGAATCTCGGCAGATTCCATCCGGAATCTCGGCAGATTCCATTCTGAATCTCGGCAGATTCCATTCGGAATCTCGACAGATTCCATTCGGAATCTCGGCAGATTCCATTGGGAATCTCGGCAGATTCCATTGGGAATCTCGGCAGATTCCATTCGGAAGCTTGGCAGATTCCATTCGGAATCTCGGCAGATTCCATTGGGAATCTCGGCAGATTTTATTCGGAAGCTTGGCAGATTCCATTCGGAATCTCGGCAGATTCTATTCGGAAGTTCTGCAGATTCCATTCATAGTCTCGGCAGATTTCATTCGGAATCTCGGCAGATTCCATTCGGAATCTCGGCAGATTCTATTCGGAATCTCGGCAGATTCCATTCGGATTCTCGGCAGATTGCATTCGGAATATCGGCAGATTCCATTCGGAATCTCGGCAGATTCCATTCGGAATCTCGGCAGATTCCATTCGGAATCTGGGCAGATTCCATTCGGAATCTTGGCAGATTCCATTCGGAATCTTGGCAGATTCCATTCGGAATCTTGGCAGATTCCATTCGGAATCTTGGCAGATTCCATTCGGAATCTTGGCAGATTCCATTCGGAATCTTGGCAGATTTCATTCGAAATCTCGACAGATTCCACTCGGAAGCTTGGCAGATTCCACTCGGAATCTCGGCAGATTCCATACGGAATCTCGGCAGATTCCATTCGGAATCTTGGCAGATTTCATTCGGAATCGCGGCAGATTCTATTCATAGTCTCGGCAGATTCCATTCGGAATCTTGGCAGATTCCATTCGGAATCTTGGCAGATTCCATTCGGAATCTTGGCAGACTCCATTCGGAATCTCGGCAGACTCCATTCGGAATCTCGACAGATTCCATTCGAAATCTCGGCAGATTCCATTCGGAATCTTGGCAGATTCCATTCGGAATCTCGGCAGATTCCATTCGGAATCTCGGCAGATTCCATTCTAAATCTGGGCAGATTCCATTCGGAATCTTGGCAGATTCCATTCGGAATCTTGGCAGATTCCATTCGGGATCTTGGCAGATTCCATTCGGAATCTTGGCAGATTCCATTTGAAATCTTGGCAGATTCCATTCGAAATTTCGACAGATTCCACTCGGAACCTTGGCAGATTCCACTCGGAATCTCGGCAGATTCCATACGGAATCTCGGCAGATTCCATTCGGAATCTCGGCAGATTCCATTCGGAATCTCGGCAGATTCCATTCGGAATCTCGGCAGATTTCATTCGGAATCTCTGCAGATTCCATTCATAGTCTCGGCAGATTTCATTCGGAATCGCGGCATATTCCATTCGGATTCTTGGCAGATTCCATTCGGAATCTCGGCAGATTCCATTCGGAATATCAGCAGATTCCATTCGGAATTTAGACAGATTCCACTCGGAATCTCGGCAGATTCCATTCGGAATCTCGACAGATTCCATTCGGAATCTCGGCAGATTCCATTCGGAATCTCGGCAGATTCCATTCGGAATCTCGGCAGATTCCATTCGGAATCTCGACAGATTCCATTCGGAATCTCGGCAGATTCCATTGGGAATCTCGGCAGATTCCATTGGGAATCTCGGCAGATTCCATTCGGAATCTTGGCAGATTCCATTGGGAATCTCGGCAGATTTTATTCGGAAGCTTGGCAGATTCCATTCGGAATCTCGGCAGATTCTATTCGGAAGTTCTGCAGATTCCATTCATAGTCTCGGCTGATTTCATTCGGAATCTCGGCAGATTTCATTCGGAATCTCGGCAGATTCCATTCGGAATCTCGGCAGATTCCATTCGGAATCTCGGCAGATTCCATTCGGAATCTCGGCAGATTCCATTCGGAATCTCGGCAGATTCCATTCGGAATCTCGGCAGATTCCATTCGGAATCTCGACAGATTCCATTCTGAATCTCGGCGGATTCCATTGGGAATCTCGGCAGATTTCATTGGGAATCTCGGCAGCTTCCATTTGGAATATCGGCAGAATCCATTCGGAATCTCGGCAGATTCCATTCGGAATCTCGGCAGATTCCATTCGGAATCTCGGCAGATTCCATTGGGAATCTCGGCAGATTCCATTGGGAATCTCGGCAGATTTCATTCGGAAGCTTGGCAGATTCCATCCGGAATCTCGGCAGATTCCATTCGGAATCTCGGCAGATTCCATTCGGAATCTCGGCAGATTCTATTCGGAAGTTCTGCAGATTCCATTCATAGTCTCGGCAGATTTCATTCGGAATCGCGGCATATTCCATTCGGAATCTCGGCAGATTCCATTCGGAATCTCGGCAGATTCCATTCGGAATCTCGGCAGATTCCATTCGGAATCTCGGCAGATTTCATTCGGAATCTTGGCAGATTCCATTCTGAATCTCGGCAGATTCCATTCGGAATCTCGACAGATTCCATTCGGAATCTCGGCGGATTCCATTGGGAATCTCGGCAGATTTCATTGGGAATCTCGGCAGATTCCTTTCGGAATCTCGGCAGATTCCATTCGGAATCTCGGCAGATTCCATTCGGAATCTCGGCAGATTCCATTGGGAATCTCGGCAGATTCCATTCGGAATCTCGGCAGAATCCATTCGGAATCTCGGCAGATTCCATACGGAATCTCGGCAGATTCCATTCGGAATCTCGGCAGATTCCATTCTGAATCTCGGCAGATTCCATTCTGAATCTCGGCAGATTCCATTCGGTACTCGACAGATTCCATTCGGAATCTCGGCGGATTCCATTCGGAATCTCGGCATATTCTATTCGGAAGTTCTGCAGATTCCATTCATAGTCTCGGCAGATTTCATTTGGAATTGCGGCATATTCCATTCGGATGCTTGGCAGATTCCTTTCGGAATCTTGGCAGATTTCATTCGGAATCTTAGCAGATTCCATTCGGAATCTCGGCAGATTCCATTCGGAATCTCGACAGATTCCATTCGGAATCTCGGCGGATTCTATTGGGAATCTCGACAGATTTCATTGGGAATCTCGGCAGATTCCTTTCGGAATCTTGGCAGTTTCCATTCGGAATCTCGGCAGCTTTAATTTGGAATTTCGGCAGATTCCATTCGGAATCTCGGCAGATTCCATTCGGAATCTCGGCAGATTCTATTCGGAATCTCGGCAGATTCCATACGGAATCTCGGCAGATTCCATCCGGAATCTCGGCAGAATGCATTCGGAAGCTCGGCAGATTCCATTCTGAATCTCGGCAGATTCCATTCTGAATTTCGGCAGATTCCATTCTGAAGCCCCAAACGCAATACATCGGAGCGGCGACGGAAACGGCAAATTTGACAGAAAACATATGGGCTAACTGTCAAATTTTCCGTTTCCGTCGCCGTTCCGTTGTATTGCGTTTGGGGCTTGAATCTCGGCAGATTCCATTCGGAATCTCGGCAGCTTCCATTCGGAATATCGGCAGATTTCATTCGGAATATCGGCAGATTTCATTCGGAATCTCGACAGATTCCATCTAGAATCTCAACAGATTCGATTCGGAATTTCGGCAGATTCTATTCGGAAGTTCTGCAGATTCCATTCATAGTCTCGGCAGATTTCATTCGGAATCGCGGCATATTCCATTCGGAATCTCGGCAGATTCCATTCGGAATCTCGGCAGATTCCATTCGGAATCTCGGCAGATTCCATTCGGAATCTCGGCAGATTCCATTCGGAATCTTGGCAGATTCCATTCGGAATCTTGGCAGATTCCATTCGGAATCTTGGCAGATTCCATTCGGAATCTTGGCAGATTCCATTCGGAATCTTGGCAGATTCCATTCGGAATCTCGGCAGATTCCATTCGAAATCTTGGCAGATTCCATTCGAAATTTCGACAGATTCCACTCGGAAGCTTGGCAGATTCCACTCGGAATCTCGGCAGATTCCATACGGAATCTCGGCAGATTCCATACGGAATCTCGGCAGATTCCATACGGAATCTCGGCAGATTCCATACGGAATCTCGGCAGATTCCATACAGAATCTCGGCAGATTCCATACGGAATCTCGGCAGATTCCATTCGGAATCTTGGCAGATTTCATTCGGAATCGCGGCAGATTCCATTCGGAAGTTCTGCAAATTCCATTCATAGTATCGGCAGATTTCATTCGGAATCGCGGCATATTCCATTCGGATTCTTGGCAGATTCCATTCGGAATCTTGGCAGATTCCATTCGGAATCTTGGCAGATTCCATTCGGAATCTTGGCAGATTCCATTCGGAATCTTGGCAGATTCCATTCGGAATCTTGGCAGATTCCATTCGGAATCTTGGCAGATTCCGTTCGGAATCTTGGCAGATTCCATTCGAAATCTTGACAGATTCCACTCGGAAGCTTGGCAGATTCCACTCGGAATCTCGGCAGATTCCATACGGAATCTCGGCAGATTCCATACGGAATCTCGGCAGATTCCATACGGAATCTCGGCAGATTCCATACGGAATCTCGGCAGATTCCATACAGAATCTCGGCAGATTCCATACGGAATCTCGGCAGATTCCATTCGGAATCTCGGCAGATTTCATTCGGAATCTCGGCAGATTCTATTCGGAAGTTCTGCAGATTCCATTCATAGTCTCGGCAGATTTCATTTGGAATTGCGGCATATTCCATTCGGATTCTTGGCAGATTCCTTTCGGAATCTTGGCAGATTCCTTTCGGAATCTTGGCAGATTTCATTCGGAATCTTAGCAGATTCCATTCGGAATCTCGGCAGATTCCATTCGGAATCTCGACAGATTCCATTCGGAATCTCGGCAGATTCCATTCGGAATCTCGGCAGATTCCATTCGGAATCTCGGCAGATTCCATTCGGAATCTCGGCAGATTCCATTCGGAATCTCGGCAGATTCCATTCGGAATCTCGGCAGATTCCATTCGGAATCTCGGCAGATTCCATTCGGAATTTCGGCAGATTCCATTCGGAATATCGGCAGATTCCATTCGGAATATCGGCAGATTCCATTCGGAATATCGGCAGATTCCATTCGGAATCTCAGTAGATTCCATTCGGAATCTCGGCAGATTCCATTCGGAATCTTGGCAGATTCCATTCGGATTCAAGGCAGGATCCATTCGGAATCTTGGAAGATTCCATTCTAAATTTCGGCAGATTCCATTCGAAATCTAGACAGATTCCATTCAAAATCTCGACAGATTCCATTCGGATTCAAGGCAGAATCCATTCGGAATCTCGGCAGATTCCATTCGGAATCAAGGCAAATTCTATTCGAAATGTCGGCAGATTCCATTCGAAATCTCGCCACATTCCATTCGAAATCTAGACAGATTCCATTCAAAATCTCGACAGATTCCATTCGGATTTAAGGCAGAATCCATTCGGAATCTCGGCAGATTTCATTCGTAGTCTCGACAGATTCCATTCGGAATTTAGGCATATTGCATTCGGAATGTTAGAAAATGCTTTTTAGAATCGAGGCAAAATTACATTGTAATATATGTTTTGGGGCAGCAGGGACTATGTCCAAGGGCTTGACGATCCCTCCCCAGGCCATCTGCGAGTTGTGGCGCCTGCCTAGGATGTGGTGGGGTTTGACAGTGGGCCCTGTTAAACCTCTATAAAAAGCTGCATGTATCCGCAAGTAGGCTCCGCCAAAGCGACCGTGTGCCGCTCAAAGCGCACAAGCCCAAGTCCTGGTGTTAGGTGGGACGCTAAACAGCCCTGACACGACGGCCCTCCGACGAGACAGGAGGTTTGCGCAGGCCCAATAAGCCGCCTTTAAAAACAACTATTACGAACGACATAGAAGATAATACGACTCGATACAATCCGCAACGACCTAGGCGACGAATAAAGGATCACGATTGGAAGCTTGGAACATGGAACTGCAAGTCGCTAGGCTTCGCCGGTTGCGATAGGATAATCTACGATGAATTACATCCCCGCAACTTCGATGTCGTAGCGCTGCAGGAAATCTGCTGGACAGGACAGAAAGTGTGGAAAAGCGGGCATCGAGCGGCTACCTTCTACCAAAGCTGTGGCACCACCAACGAGCTGGGAACCGGCTTCATAGTGCTGGGAAAGATGCGCCAACGCGTGATTGGGTGGCAGCCAATCAACGCAAGGATGTGCAAGCTGAGGATAAAAGGCCGTTTCTTCAACTATAGCATCATCAACGTGCACTGCCCACACCGATCCGACGACGAGAAAGAAGCGTTCTATGCGCAGCTGGAGCAGACATACGATGGATGCCCACTGCGGGACGTCAAAATCGTCATCGGTGACATGAACGCTCAGGTAGGAAGGGAGGAAATGTATAGGCCGGTCATCGGACCGGATAGTCTGCATACCGTATCGAACGACAACGGCCAACGATGCATAAACTTTGCAGCCTCCCGCGGAATGGTAGTCCGAAGCACTTTCTTCCCCCGTAAGAATATCCACAAGGCCACATGGAAATCACCTAATCAAGTAACGGAAAACCAAATCGACCACGTTCTAATCGACGGTAAATTCTTCTCCGACATCACGAACGTACGCACCTATCGCAGTGCGAATATTGAATCCAACCACTACCTCGTCGCAGTATGTCTGCGCTCAAAACTCTCGACGGTGATCAACACGCGTCGGAGTCGTCCGCCGCGGCTTAACATTGGGCGGCTACAAGACGGTAGACTAGCCCAAGACTACGCGCAGCAGCTGGAAGTGGCACTCCCAACGGAAGAGCAGCTAGGCGCAGCATCTCTTGAAGATGGCTGGAGAGATATTCGATCCGCCATTGGAAGCACCGCAACCGCTGCACTAGGCACGGTGGCTCCGGATCAGAGAAACGACTGGTATGACGGCGAATGTGAGCAGTTAGTTGAGGAGAAGAATGCAGCATGGGCGAGATTGCTGCAACACCGCACGAGGGCGAACGAGGCACGATACAAACGGGCGCGGAACAGACAAAACTCGATTTTCCGGAGGAAAAGCGCCAGCAGGAAGATCGAGACCGTGAAGAGACGGAGGAACTGTACCGCGCTAATAACGCACGAAAGTTCTATGAGAAGTTGAACCGTTCACGTAAGGGCCACGTGCCACAGCCCGATATGTGTAAGGACATAAACGGGAACCTTCTTACGAACGAGCGTGAGGTGATCCAAAGGTGGCAGCAGCACTACGAAGAGCACCTGAATGGCGATATGGCAGACAGCGGTGGCGGTATGGTAATGAACCTAGGAGCACGCGCGCAGGACATGCGACTTCCGGCTCCGAATCTCCAGGAAATCCAGGAGGAGATCGGCCGGCTGAAAAACAACAAAGCCCCTGGAGTTGACCAACTACCAGGAGAGCTGTTTAAACACGGTGGTGAGGCACTGGCTAGAGCGCTGCACTGGGTGGTTACCAAGGTTTGGGAGGATGAGGTTCTGCCGCAGGAGTGGATGGAAGGTGTCGTGTGTCCCATCTACAAAAGGGCGATAAGCTGGATTGTAGCAACTACCGCGCAATCACATTGCTGAACGCCGCCTACAAGGTACTCTCCCAAATTTTATGCCGTCGACTAACACCAATTGCAAGAGAGTTCGTGGGGCAGTACCAGGCGGGATTTATGGGTGAACGCTCTACCACAGACCAGGTGTTCGCCATACGTCAGGTATTGCAGAAATGCCGCGAATACAACGTGCCCACACATCATCTATTTATCGACTTCAAAGCCGCATATGATACAATCGATCGGGACCAGCTATGGCAGCTAATGCACGAAAACGGATTTCCGGATAAACTGATACGGTTGATCAAGGCGACGATGGATCGGGTGATGTGCGTAGTTCGAGTTTCAGGGGCATTCTCGAGTCCCTTCGAAACCCGTAGAGGGTTACGGCAAGGTGATGGTCTTTCGTGTCTGCTATTCAACATCGCTTTGGAGGAGTAATACGAAGGGCAGGGATTGACACGAGTGGTACGATTTTCACGAAGTCCGTCCAGTTATTTGGTTTCGCCGACGACATTGATATCATGGCACGTAACTTTGAGAGGATGGAGGAAGCCTACATCAGACTGAAAAGCGAAGCTAAACGGATTGGACTAGTCATCAACACGTCGAAGACGAAGTACATGATAGGAAGAGGCTCAAGAGAGGTCAATGAGCCACCCACCACGAGTTTCTATCGGTGGTGACGAAATCGAGGTGGTTGAAGAATTCGTGTACTTGGGCTCACTGGTGACCGCCGATAACGATACCAGCAGAGAAATTCGGAGACGCAT